>NC_057813.1:555914613-555963300 GCF_018294505.1 Triticum aestivum
TCATACCTCGTGGGCGCCAAATTACCTTCTTCCCGGGAAGCTCCCTTCTCCCGAGCCACGAAACCTCAGCCCTACTCCATGGCGCCCCCCACCGCACCAATTTCACAGCCTCCCTCCTCCCTAATGCCGAAGACGATGTCCATTTGCCGTCGTGCACTGGGCCGTGTGCCTCTTACTCCATGCTGCTGGTGCTGCCTCGACGACGGCCACGTGAACCGTACCGGAGCCGATTCACCCCCGCCGTTGTTCACGGCGCCGGAGCGGGTCCAACTTCGGATCCGTCCAGAGTCTTGGCGCTGCTTCCGCGTAGCCATTGACCGTCGCGACATCGCTCTTTCCTTGCCACCGATCACCACCGCAACCGCACCGGCCTCACCAACTCGGCTGCTGGACCTGCCTACTTCACCATGCCGCCAGATAGGTCGCACCCTCATCTCAAATCACTTTATTTAGGCGTCAGTTGTATGAATTTTTATTCTGGGCCAATCAACTCCCAATGGGAAGCAACACCCCTCGAGGTGGCAGAGCTACTAGGCTGCCGGTTGACTGGTTTCTAACGTAAGGGTGCGAGGCCGCAAGTTCGCCGCGGAAGCAGCGCTTAGATGGCTATCTTTTAGAGTTGTGTGGGTTGAATGTACTGCCGCCGCCGGATCTGGATGACGGGGAGTCTTTGTGGATTGGTCCGGGGGCGGCGCAACCACGACAGTGCGGTGGGGCGGGGAGCGGGGTTTTGGCCGGGGCCACGGACGGTAGAGGCAGGCTGCTCTGCCGTTGGTCGCTGGCTCTTCGGGGAAGATTCCGAACAGTGTTAGTCGGGAGGCACAAGACGACCATCAAGCTATCCGGCGTAGATCAGACAGTACCAAAATAAAATAAAATCGTGTGACCCCAATTTAGTCTTCAGTCAACAGACGTGTGACCACTCTCGTACCTTGCTGTTGATCTCTTTGTGTATTTCTTCAGATCAAAGAGATATGTCGTTCTTAACATTATGTGTTATCTGCATCTTCAGACACACCATCTTCCGTCTCACCGCAGCTGCTCCAACAAGGGAAGCATACACCAGAAGGGAGCTATAGTCCCCACTCAACAGTTCCCTGCATCGAATGCGCGTGCCCGACATGGACAACCACAACAACTACAGGGCCATCGACAAGTCAGCACATGATGCTCACTCCTATGGATGGCAGCCAGATTGGTTGTACCCTCATCTTACTTGTGTGCAACATTTATGGCGTTGTTATTCATCTAAGCATGGAAAATAGATCATCACATTTCACTGTATATTCATGCTGATCTCTTACGTGTCTTGTTCAGGAGTTCACGTTGTTCCATAGTTCAGCTAAGATACTTGTTCTTTAGGTAACGCCGTTCCATAGTTATCATCCATCAGCCAATGCTATCCCACAGGCTGGTGATTATAGTATTATACCCTTCTAGTGTTACCTATGTTGTTCTTTAATACTTTTGTGTGCCATCTAGTTAATCTCCAGTAGAAACGATACATATTCTGTAGCTTTCATCTGTGTTCTCCCTTTAGTTTATGAGACCTGTTGCTGCTAGTTAACCCCAGTCCTACTATTGATGTCGTCTCCTACAGGCACTCATTACATAAATCTAACTACTAGTTATCTTCCATGCATATCAGATATAATTGCACACACTGATATATCCACAAGAACCTCACGGAGCAATGTAAAGGCCAATAAACTTGATGTCAATGATACCCAATATGATGGAACATGTAAGGCGGTTCTTCAGAAGACTTGCAGAAATATGATGAATCCTCTTCACCCCACAAGGTCCTTGCTCTAACTTGGCCTGTGATATGGGTACAACATGTATATAATGTCCTGGAGTGTATCTACTCTGTTGCAATGCCATGTGCTTAGCATGCTGATCATGCATGTAAATATGTCATCCCTTCCTGTTTTTCTACCTATTCCATTCATGCTAATATGTTTTCAAATTCAAGTACTGTCATTCTACTCTATCGCAATGCCATCTGCTTAATTTGGACATCATGCTTCTGAATATCTTATGCGTTGTTATTCATCAGTATGTACTTCATCTGTCTGCCATACCATGTTTTTTTACATTGAAGTGTTGTTCTAGTGCTTTGTTGCAATGCCATCTTATTTTCCCAATCATACACGTGTATGTTGCCTTAGTTATTTCTGTATGTATTCCGCTAGCATATAGTTTTACATTCAACTAGTGTTTTTTTTGCTGTGTTGTCCTGTCGTATCCCTAGCTCTTACACCATACTCCCTCCGTCTGGATTACATGTTGCCGAAATGGATAAAAAAGGATGTATATAGAACTAAAATACACCTAGACCCATCCATTTTTTTTCCGGATGGAGGGAATACATGTCAATATGTCATGCCTTTCTATTCTTCAGTACCTATTCCATCTCTCTGCTGTCGCATGTTTTATAATTAAAGCACCATTCTTCTATACATGGCATGCAAGGGGAAGACGACTATGTTAGAATCTGAAGGGTTACAAATAAGGCCTTTGCAAAAGATCCAAACGCCAGGAGATAATAAACCAACTCCAGTTTTTATAGATACTGCTCCAGCACAGAGAAACCCAACTCCTACTGATAATAAGCAGATTCCAGTGGCCAAAGAACTAGTCCGCTCTAGTCCAGCAAAAATATGTCAACTCAATTCTAAGAAGCGTGTGCGTATCCTTGCATCATGAAATTTTATAGCATGCTGATCATATTTTCTACATGTTTCTTACCCATCTCTATTTTAGAAAATAAGCTTAACAGATAGAAGAATTTCTGCAATGGTATTGTTTATGAGGAAAGATTCTTGCAAGAATTCTCTGTGCTCCAATGTAGATGTAAGTACCTGTTGTATATCACTATATTTTTACATCAACATGTATTTTGTTAATCGGCGTGAATCCAACCTTTATCTGATCTAAATTTAGTTGTAGCAAAATGTATGATTAAAGGCCACACTGTTGATTTTTGTAAGGAAAACTACCTGGTAGTTTTGCATCCTGAGCTGCATGAGTGTACTATCTCATATCAGTGGGTTTGAATAGTTTGGTTCTGCAGTGGATTTTAAAGTGTTTTTATTTACTGTGTTGTCTTGTCGTATCCCGAGCTCTTACATCATACTCCCTCCATCCGGATTAAATGTCGCGGAAATGGATAAAACTGGATGAATCTAGAGCTGAAATACGCCTAGACCCATCCATTTATTTCTGGATGGAGGGAATACATGTCAATATGTCATGCCTTTCTATTCTTCAGTACCTATTCCATCTCTGCTGTAGCATGTTTTATAACTGAATCACCATTCTTCTATATAAGGCATGCAAGGGGAACACGGCTATGTTAGAATCTGAAGGGTTACAAACCAGGTCTTTGCAAAAGATCCAAACGCCAGGAGATAATAAACCAACTCCATTTTTCATAGGTACTACTCCAACACAGAGAAACCCAACTCCCACTGATACTAAGCAGATTCCAGTGGCCAAAGAACTAGTCCGCTCCAGTCCAGCAAAAGAATGTCAACTCCATTCTAAGAAGCGTGTGCGTATCCTCGCATCATGAAATTTTATAGCATTCTGATCATATTTTCTACATGTTTCTTACCCATCTCTCTTTTAGAAAATAAGGTTAAACGATAGAAGACTTCCTCCATTGGGATCGTATTCGAGGAAAATATCTTGCGGGAATTCTCTGTGCTCCAATGCTGATGTAAGTACCTGTTGTATATCACTATATTTTTACATCAACATGTATTTTGTTAATCGGTGTGAACCTAACCTTTATCTGATCTAAAATTAGTTGTAGCAAAATGTTGAAGGCGCCAATGTTGATTTTTGCATACTGAGCTGCATGAATGTACTATCTCATATCACACACATTACTAAATTGTAGTGCTTCTCTGGTTGCCCATTCATTCATAGTGTCAATGTTGCTTTGGTACTACCTTACATGGCTGATGATAGTTGTGCCATATTGTGTTAATTTGGTGTAGGCTAGTTGCCCAAACGTTCGTTGTGTCAATGTTGCTTTCCTATTATCTGACTTGGCCAATGATAGCAATGCTAGTGTGTTAATTTTGTGCAGGCTGCTGAAGATAAGAAGACAAACTCTGAAAACAGCAAGGCAACCCCATTGTTTCTTTCTAGTAAATCTAGGCCAGGTAATATGGCAATAACTCATGATTAATCTGTTTGGTTCCCGTCCTAATTTATGTTATGATGCAGTGGTCGAGACACTCTCCACTATCAATAATGCAAGCCTTCCAAAATCGCCATCTGAATCTGTTCAGTATCCTCTATCTCGAATGCAACGGAATAAATGTATGTTGGTGAACCAATTAATGGCTGAAGCAATGATGGAAATGGTGGATCAATAAGAGGTGTAGAGTCGTGTGACATAACAACTGATCATTGTTTTCAGAGACAGTGTAGCAAAGCAGCAAGAACTTGCCCACATGCTTATGGGCGTCATCTAGGCTGAGGTTGCAGATTGTGACATTGTAGATGGTTAGGTTCTGCTCATTTATTTGCACTGGCATCGATCTTTGATTGCCCAGTGGATGTAATTTCCTGTAATATATGCTGGATGTGCAACATTATTCCCTGTATGTCGTACCTTTGCTTGATCGGTTTTGGTCCTGCGCATAATTGCTCGTCGTAATGGGCTCAAATTATCTAATTTGGCCTAAAGACATGTATGAACTTTAGTGGGCCCATTAAGTTAATGGGCCGTTACTAGGCCGAAAGTTAATGGTCGGCCCTCTTACCTCCTGGGTCGTTAACAGGCCGACATCGAAGTGGGCAACAGGTGGCCCCAATTTATTTCAAGGGCCGTTAACAGGCCGTTACTAAGTTTGGGCTACATTTGGCCCAACTATACTGTAGGCCTTAGGAGGCCAAAAGAGACAGCGGGCTTGTAGTGGACCAAGAAGAGCATGGGCCGCTAAGAGGCCGAAAGTCAGGTCGTATTGTAAATGGCCTAACTGTGTTGTGGGCCTTTAGCAGGCCGAAAAAGAAACCGAGCTGGTATTGGACCATGACGGGCATGGTCCGTTAAAAGGCCAAAACTAAGGTCCGACTACAAATGGCCCAACTCATTTATGGTCCGTTAACAGGCCGAAAGGCACACAGAAGCGGGAATTGGCCCAACACTTAAATGGGTCGCTAAAATGCCAAAACTCAGGTCCGACTACAAATGGCCAAACTGATTTATGGGCCGTCAATAGGCTGAAAGTGACACCGGGCTAGAAATTGGCCCAACACTTAAATGGGCCGCTAAAAGGCCGAAACTCAGGTCCGACTACAAATGGCCCATTAGATTTATGGGCCGTCAACAGGCTGAAAAACACACCGGGCTGGAAATTAGCCCAACATTTAAATGGGTTGCTAAAAGGCCGAAAGATGTACATCCTGAAAATTGGCCCATCCATTAAATGGGTAGTTAACAGGCCGAAATCTCGTCGGGCCGATATTGAGCCCAAATATATAGCGGGCTATTAACGGGCTCGAACTGACGATGGGCTGCAATGGTGTCAAATCTTTAACGGGCCGTTGACGGGCCGAATTGGCACATCTCGTATGGGCCGTGGGCTTAAATGGACCTGACACAAGTAGGCCTTATATGGGCCGACCTGCTAATTTTTACTAGGCCGGACTTTTTCACCGGAATGGGCCACTGTTGGGCCGTGCCACGTGTCGACCTATCATAGGCGCCTCCTGTCCAATGAGTGGACGACATATGTCTCAACGGTGAGGCAACACATGTTTCCTGCGGCCAATGATGATTTTACATGTGGAAAATCCCCATCGGCCCGGGCTGTTAACGGGTTATCGGATCCAAAACTGGACCCGATAGCTTAGCGGCGTTCCGTTACGATGGATGCCACGTGTCGGTCACCCTTGACGAAATCACTTCTGTGACGCGCGATTTATTGTCATGGAAGTGGACACTTCCGTGATGATAATTTTGGTAATGTTATGGAACACTTCTACGACAGCACATGTATGACTATCTTGATTCTGTCATAAATTTGTCATGGATGTACATGCATGACAGAAAACGCGACCTAGTGTGACAAACACGTATCATCACGGAAGTGTATTATTTTTGTAGTGAGCATATATGGCCATTCAAATATATTTGATCATGAATTATTATTGTTGACAATTATCTATATGGTAAGTAAGTTGGGAGGCGAAACATTAAGCCCCTATCTTTCTCTGTGTTCGATGGATGCTATTTGTTTTAAAAATATGCTTTGAGTGGTAGCAATCATGGAAGACTATATGATAGTTGAGTATGTGGGATTTGCTATATCAAAGCTCTTACATAGACCCTTCCTGAAAATAAGGTGAATTGCAATTGTTTGATGACTGAGAATGAAGTTTGCTAGTTTTCAAGAAAGTTTATGGTCTATGCTTTAACATGTGAATAGCTTGTTACTTGATCATGAAAAGTTTTATGAGATGAGCTACTATTATGACATATAATGATGCTATAAAAGGTGACTGAAATTATCATTGATCAAACTTGTGCACCTGCTAGTATTCACACTTCATAAATTCTTTCTTTTATCATTTACCTACTCGAGGACGAGCATGAATTAAGCTTGGGGATGCTGATACATCTCCAACGTATATATAATTTATGAAGTATTCATGCTATTATATTACCTGTTTTGGATGTTTATGGGCTTTACTAAACACTTGTATATCATTTTTGGACTAACCTATTAACCGGAGGCCCAGCCCAAATTGCTGTTTTCTTGCCTATTTCAGTGTTTCGAAGAAAAGGAATATCAAACAGAGTCCAAACGGAATGAAACCTTCGGGAGAGTTATTTTTGGAACGGAAGCAATCCGGGAGACTTGGAGTGCAAGTCAGGGAAGCTTTGAGGTGGCCACGAGGCAGGGAGGCGCGCCCTACCCCCCTGGGCGCGCCCCTGCCCTCATGGGCCCCTCGTGGCTCCCCTGACCGACTTCTTTCGCCTATATATGTCCATATACCCTAAAAACATCAAGGAGCACAATATATCGGGAGTTCCGCCGCCGCAAACCTCTGTAGCCACCAAAAACCTCTCAGGAGCCCTTTCCGACACCCTGCCGAAGGGGGAACCCATCACCGGTGGCCATCTTCATCATCCCGGCGCTCTCCATGATGAGGAGGTAGTAGGTCACCCTCGGGGCTGAGGGTATGTACCAATAGCTATGTGTTTGATCTCTCTCTCTCTCTCTCTCTCTCTCTCTCGTGTTCTTGACATGGCACGATCTTGATGTATTGCGAGCTTTGCTATTATAGTTGGATCTTATGATGTTTCTCCCCCTCTACTATCTTGTAATGGATTGAGTTTTCCCTTTGAAGTTATCTTATCGGATTGAGTCTTTAAGGATTTGAGAACACTTGATGTATGTCTTGCTGTGCTTATCTGTGGTGACAATGGGATATTCACATGATCTATTTGATGTATGTTTTGGTGATCAACTTGTGGGTTCACCATGTGAACTTATGCATAGGGGTTGGCACACGTTTTCGTCTTGACTCTCCGGTAGAAACTTTGGGGCACTCTTTGAAGTACTTTGTGTTGGTTTGAATAGATGAACCTGAGATTGTGTGATGCATATCATATAATCATACCCACGGATATTTGAGGTGACATTGGAGTATCTAGGTGACATTAGGGTTTTGGTTGATTTGTGTCTTAAGGTGTTATTCTAGTACAAACTCTATGATAGATCGAACAGAAAGAATAGCTTCATGTTATTTTACTACGGACTCTTGAATAGATAGATCAGAAAGGATAACTTTGAGGTGGTTTCGTACCCTAGAATAATCTCTTCGTTTGTTCTCTGCTATTAGTGACTTTGGAGTGACTCTTTGTTGCATGTTAAGGGATTGTTATATGATCCAATTGTGTTATTATTGTTGATAGAACTTGCACTAGTGAAAGTATGAACCTTAGGCCTTGTTTCCTAGCATTGCAATACCGTTTACGCTCACTTTTATCATTAGTTACCTTGCTGTTTTTATATTTTCAGATTACAAAAACCTATATCTACCATCTATATTGCACTTGTATCACCATCTCTTTGCCGAACTAGTGCACCTATACAATTTACCATTGTATTGGGTGTGTTGGGGACACAAGAGACTCTTTGTTATTTGGTTGCAGGGTTGTTTGAGAGAGACCATCTTCATCCTACACCTCCCACAGATTGATAAACCTTAGGTCATCCACTTGAGGGAAATTTGCTACTGTCATACAAACCTTTGCATTTGGAGGCCCAACAACGTCTACAAGGAGAAGGTTGCGTAGTAGACATCACGCGCCTCTACTACGACATGTGCCCTTCCTTACACGGGCACGGTTCATCACTGCAGCCTGCAGATAGACCGATCATATGTACATACACGTTCGCGACCAGAAAGACAACGCTACGTATGCTTCGACCAGGTGGGTCCCGACTGTCACGCACTTCCTCGCGTGCGAAGATGTAGCTGGTGGGTCCGAGCAGTTAGGGGGCGAATCATTTTTTTGCCCGTAATATGGACACACTTCCTTGCGTGCGAAGATGTAGCTGGTAGGTCCAAGCAGTCAGGGGGAAACATTTTTTTCGTGGAATAGGTGGCCCGTCTGGTGGGTCCCTGCTGTCAGGTGGAGGAATCATTATTTTCCGCCTAATAAGGAGGCACTTCCTTGCTGCGGCCGTGGACCCAGCTGTCAGCCTCTCCACATATAGTACTCTTTCGATGGAAATTGGTCGTTGACCACATTGACCACACCACGCCGAGAGCACCAAGGCGGTGGACGACGGCGAGGCCTAGGAAGGGGACGACGTGGAGCCGGGGAAGACACGACAGTGGATGCCCAAGCGGAGAGGAGTATGAGGGTTCACTGGTTCGGCTGCGGTGTGAGGCTGCCATCGCCGCAGAATAACAGGGGGTGGGTGAGTGGAGGGATGGCCTGGCCAGCGGTGGGAGTAGTAGGGGGCGGTGAGGCCTCCACGGCAGCACAACCGGCCACGGGAGACAGGAGCAGGCGGCCTGACCGGCGCTGCTTTGGGATGCTGGAGCAAGAAGACCAGAGGTTGAAGAAGCACGACGGTCCTTGGATGGACATCGTATGGTCACTGCAGCTAGAATCGTTTATATTTACTAAGTTGACAAAGCCCTTGGTACGCGTCAAATTAGTAGGCCCACAGGCCAGGTTCCGAAACGGCGCGCCCCAGATGTCAGGGGGAGGAATCATTTTTTGGGCGGGTGAAGCTAGAATATCCGAGATTGAAGAAGAAGCATGGAATCCGTTGGATGGACATCCAACGACCACTACTGCTAGAACCGTGTGAGGGAGTCCCGGATTAGGGGATGTCCGGATGATCGGACTATAACCTTTGGCTGGACTCCTGGACTATGAAGATACAAGATTGAAGACTTCATCCCGTGTCCGGATGGGACTTTCCTTGGCGTGGAAGGCAAGCTTGGCGATACGGATATGTAGATATCCTCCCATTGTAACCGACTCTATGTAACCCTAGCCCTCTCTAGTGTCTATATAAACCGAAGGGTTTTAGTCCATAGGACGAACAACAATCATACCATAGGCTAGCTTCTAGGGTTTAGCCTCTCTGATCTCGTGGTAGATCTACTCTTGTACTACCCATATCATCAATATTAATCAAGCAAGAGTAGGGTTTTACCTCCATTGAGAGGGCCCGAACCTGGGTAAAAACATCGTATCCCTTGTCACCTGTTACCATCCGCCTAGACGCACAGTTCGGGACCCCCTACCTGAGATCCGTCGGTTTTGACACCGACATTGGTGCTTTCATTGAGAGTTCCTCTGTGTCGTCATATTTAGGCCCGATGGTTCCCCCGATCATCAACAACGATGCGGTCCAGGGTGAGACTTTTCTCCCCGGACAGATCTTCGTATTCGGCGGCTTTGCACTGCGGGCCAATTCGCTTGGCCATCTGGAGCAGATCGAAAGCTACGCCCCTGGCCATCAGGTCAGATTTGGAAGTTTGAACTACACAGCTGACATCCACGGAGACTTGATCTTCGACGGGTTCGAGCCACAGCCAAGCGCGCCGCACTGTCACGATGGGCATGATCTAGCTCTACCGCCGAACAGTGCCCAGGAGGCCGCCCAGTGTCCGCTCCGACCCTTAGCTTGGAGCCGACTGTGCCAATCGAGGGCAGGTGGCTGGACACCGCCTCGGGGGCTGCAATCTGAACCGCGATCGAGCCGAACACCAGCCTTGTACTTTGCGAAGCTCGTGACTCCAAGGTGCCGGACTCCTTTCGAGACTCTGAACCTTCCGCGCCCCTGCCGATCGAACCCGATTGGGCGTCGATCATGGAGTTCACCGCCGCGGACATCTTTCCGCACTCGCCCTTCGGCAACATTCTGAATTCACTAAAGTCTCTCTCTTTATCAGGAGAGCCCTGGCCGGACTATGGTCAGCAAGGTTGGGATGCGGACGACGAAGAAATTCAAAGCCCACCCACCACCCACTACGTAGCCACTATCGATGATTTAACCGACATGCTCGACTTCGACTCCGAAGACATCGACGATATGGACGCCGATGCAGGAGACGACCAAGAACCAGTGCCGATAGGGAACTGGAAGGCCACCTCATCATACGACATATACATGGTGAACACCCCAAAAGAAGGGAATGGCAATGGAACAACGGAGCATGACCCCTCCAAGAAGCAGCCTAAGCGCCAGCGTCAGCGGCGCCGCTCTAAATCCCGCCAAAGCAAAAATGGCGATTCCGGCACGGGAGATAATAACACCCCGGACAGTGCCGAAGACAACCCCCTCCAACAGGATTCAGCACATGAGGATGGAGAAGCCAGCCCTCATGAGAGAGCGGCAGACAGAGAGGCAGAGGATGATAATTACATGCCTCCCTCCGAAGACGAGGCAAGCCTCGACGACGACGAATCTGTTGTGCCTGAGGATCCCGTCGAACAAAAGCGTTTCAAACGCAGGCTTATGGCCACGGCGAGCAGCCTCAAGAAAAAACAGCAGCAGCTTAGAGCTGACCAAGACTTGCTAGCCGACAGATGGACTAAAGTCCTTGCGGCCGAAGAGTATGAACTCGAATGCCCCTCCAAAAGCTACCCAAAGTGCAGGCTACTACCCCGATTAGAGGAGGAAGCACCTAAACCTACATCACCAGCGTGCGACGCAGCCGACCGGCCACCTCATGGCCGTGACAGAGAGGCCTCTCGGCCATCCACTCAAGATGCACCCCGGCATCGCTAAAAAAATACCAAGGCACGGGGAAATGCGCCAGACCTGCAAGACATATTGGAGGACAAGGCAAGGCAAACAAGATCGATCTACGGATCGCGTGGGCGCCCCACGACACGTGACGATAACCGTCATGCCGGATATGGCAAATATGGCCAAGCCAAACACAGCAGACAAAGCTCATTTGAGCTACGTCGTGATATAGCCCAGTACAGAGGCGCCGCACACCCACTATGCTTCATAGATGAAGTAATGGATCATCAAATCCCCGAGGGTTTTAAACCCATAAACATCGAATCATACGATGTCACAACAGATCCTGCGGTATGGATCGAGGATTATCTCCTTCATATCCACATGGCCCGCGGTGATGATCTACACGCTATCAAATACCTCCCACTCAAGCTTAAAGGACCAGCTCGGCATTGGCTTAACAGCTTGCCAGTAGAGTCAATTGGTTGCTGGGAGGACCTGGAAGCCGCATTCCTCGACAATTTCCAGGGCACCTATGTGCGACCACCAGACACCGATGACCAAAGCCACATAATTCAGCAGCCAGAGGAATCGAGCAGACAATTCTGGACACGGTTCCTAACCAAGAAAAATCAAATAGTCGACTGTCCGGACGCAGAGGCCCTCGCAGCCTTCAAACATAACATCCGTGACGAATGGCTTGCCCGGCACCTAGGACAGGAAAAGCCGAAATCCATGGCAGCCCTCACAACACTCATGACCCGCTTTTGCGCGGGAGAAGACAACTGGCTAGCTCGTAGTAATAACATGACCAAGAGCCCTGGTAATTCGGATACCAAGGACAACAATGGCAGGTTGCGTCACAACAAGCACAAGCGCCGCATTAACAGCGACAATGCTGAGGATACGGCAGTTAATGCCGGATTCAAAGGCTCTAAACCCGGTCAGCGGAAAAATCCATTCAAAAGAAATGCTCCGGGCCCGTCCAGTTTGGACCAAATACTCGATCGCTCGTGCCAGATACACGGCACCCCTGAAAAACCAGCCAATCACACCAACATGGATTGTTGGGTGTTCAAGCAGGCAGACAAGTTAAGTGACTAAAACAGAGACAAGGGGCTGCACAGCGATGACGAGGAGGAGCCCCGGCCGCCGAACAATAGGGGATAGAAGGGCTTTCCCCCACAAGTGCGGACGGTGAACATGATATACGCAACCCACATCCCCAAAGGAGAGCGGAAGCGTGCACTCAGGGATGTATATGCATTGGAGCCAGCCGCCCCAAAGTTCAACCCGTGGTCCTCCTGCCCGATCACTTTTGATCGAAGGGACCACCCCACTAGCATCCGCCACAGCGGATTCGCCGCATTGGTTCTAGACCCAATCATTGACGGATTTCACCTCACTAGAGTCCTTATGGACAGCGGCAGCAGCCTGAACCTACTTTATCAGGATACAGTGCAAAAATGGGCATAGATCCCTCAAGGATTAAACCCACAAAGACGACCTTTAAAGGCGTCATACCAGGTGTAGAGGGCAACTGTACAGGCTCAGTTACACTCGAAGTGGTCTTCGGATCGCCGGATAATATCCGAAGCGAGGAGTTAATCTTCGACATAGTCCCGTTCCGCAGTGGCTATCACGCCCTGCTCGCACGAACCACATTTGCAAAGTTCAATGCGGTGCCGCACTACGCATACCTCAAGCTCAAGATGCCAGGCCCTCGAGGAGTCATTACGGTCAACGGAAACACCGAACGCTCTCTCCGAACGGAGGAGCATACGGTGGCCCTCACGGCGGAAGTACAAAGTAGCCTCTCAAGGCAATTCTCCAGTCCGGCTATTAAACGTCCGAACACCGTCAAGCGCGCCCGGAGTAACCTACAACAACACTGCCTGGCACGTTCCGAGCAAGCGTAGCAGTGCGGCCCCAACCCCAGCCCTCGCGAAATTGCAAAACCAGTACCACGTGTACATAATTACGCTTTGGAAATACCATGGGCATAAGGGGCGGGGCACAACCATGGCACGCCCAAAATGCGGCTCAACCGCACTAGGGGCTCCTGATTTTGTCATTTCTTCTTTCTTACTTTCAGGACTCCACTCTCCAGAAGGCCTGTCTGGCAGTACAATCGCCGAACACACGATGCAACAGCCAGGGAGGCAGCAAGCTACGTTGAATGTCCAGGTGGTCTCTATAACGAGCTAAATACCTATCTTACATAAAGTCTCGCAGCTTGCCCCTGGAGGGGGACATGTCAAATAATCCCATCTCTTGCTTATCGCACTATTTGTATCGTTCTGCTTTCACAACAGCCTTTTAATAAACAATACATAGCTCTTGTCTATTGTTGCATTCATTTTTTATGTAAATATGTTCAGTTATGACATTATGCAACCGTACACTTTGGTACGGCCAATACACCAGGGGCTTAAGTACCCCATAATATGGTGTGAGAAGTCCAAACACTCTCACGAGTGCGGCACCCCGAACTTATAGCATTATATGCATCGTCTCCGAATCATGTCTTGGGTTAATAGTTGGGTTTGCCCGGCTCCCATGTTTTGGTACCTTACATTACGTTATATCGGCTAAGGTAGCGCTGGGAGAACTACTGCGATTGTGCTCCGGTTGATCTGGTTAAGCACCTCAGTAGAGAAAGCTAAAACTGACCGTCATGATAGGGCGAGAGCCGGTCGCTGTTCGAGAGGTTTCGAGTCCCTAAAGACTTATGCCGCTTAGAGCGAGGAGCTGGCTTTGTCCGGCCTAGGCGTGGATAGCGCCCCGAACTCGGTCTTCCGAATACTAGGGGCTTCACCGAAATTTAAAATTATAGAATTCTATGGCTAAGTGAGAGTGATAAAGCATTATAGTCCGATTGCCTTGTTCGTTGTGCTGAGCGCCTCCCTCGAAGGACCCAAGAATGGGAACAAGACCGCTCAGGTTTATCCCGAACACCCCAGCACTCGTGGCATGGGGGTAGAAGCCGACGACTCGCCATCTCTTAGATTTAATAAACGGCCGCACAGAAGGTAATATTTTAAATTCAAAAAGCATTGCTTAGCGCATATGAACAAGTTTTCAGCGCACATGATAACATGAGCGAGTTTACTCAAAAATTACAACCTTGGAACACTCATTCGCCACAAGGCAGGCACCCTTCAGGACACCCTCATAATACAACTCGGGCTTGCGATGCTCCTTCCCCTCCGGTGGCCCATCTGTCACCAGCTTCTCAGCATCCATCTTGCCAGAGTGTACTTTAACACGGGCAAGGGCCCTACAGGCGCCTTCGATGCATACGGAGCGCTTGATGATTTCAAGCCATGGACAGGCATCCACCAGCCGCCTCACCAGCCCAAAGTAGCTCCCAGGCATGACCTCCCCAGGCCATAGCCGGCCTATAAGGCCCTTCATGGCCTCTTTGGCTAGCTTATGGAGCTCGACCAGCTGCTTCAGCTGGTCGCTCAAGGGAACCGGGTGTCCGGCCTCAACATACTGGGAACAGAACACCTTCTCCGTCGAGCTCCCTTCTTCGGCTCGGTAGAATGCGGCAGATTCGGACACACTGCGGGGCAGATCTGCGAATGCTCCTAGAGAGCTCCGGACTCGGGTAAGTAACAAGTAATTCACTTTCAGGTGCTTCCTTTGCCTAAAGAATGCCTTACCCGCCGCTATCTTCTTCATCGCCTCAATTTCCTAGAGGGCTTTTTGGGCTTCGGCCTTCGCAGTTTTGACGCTCTCAAGGGCCGAGGCAAGCTCGGACTCTCGAGTCTTTGAGTCAAGCTCCAAACTCTCGTGTTTTTTCACAAGAGTGTGGAGCTCTTGCCGCACCTCCGCCACCCGCGCCTCCTGCTTTTCTCTCTTGGTGCGCTCCACGGCCGCATTATCTTCAGCCTTGGACATCGCTCCCTTCAGGGTCGCCACCTCGGTTGTGGCCCCTGTAATACTCACGTTGGTCCTATCATTATTTGCAACCAGATCTTTTTATATACTTACATAAGGTACTACTTACCTTCCTTGTCCTCGAGCTGCTGCTTGGCAAGGCCGAGCTCGTTCTCGGACCGCTCGAGGCTCTTCTTCAATGCATCGACCTCCGCAGTCAGTGCGGCAGAGGTCAACAGTGCAGCCTGCATTCCCATATTGACATATTTATGTTAGACTCCTATGTATATCTTTTTAGATCGTCAGTCCGGCTTTTCTTTCCGAACACCAAACTGAGCATTAGGGGCTACTGTCTATGAGGTAATATTTTTACATGTCTTAAATACATACCTCAAAGCTTGTTAGAAGGCTGGCACAGGCTTCCGTCAGCCCGCTCTTGGCGGACTGAACCTTCTGGATCACCGCACTCATAATAGTGCGGTGCTCCTCGTCGATGGAGGTGCCGTTAAGCACCTCCAGCAAATTATCCGGTGCCTCCGGTTGGACGGAGGTCACCGGCGTCGTAGGCTTGCCCTTCTTACTAGGGGGCCGCCTGCCGGACTTCGGAACCACTGAAGGTTCCGGTGCGGTGTTCGGCCCAGGGCTGGACTTAGAGACCTTTGGGGTTTCATCCCCTTTGCGCTTGGAGTCCGGGAGGTTGCCTTGCGGCGCCTCCAGGACCACCTCCTCCTGGCTTGGCCCCTTTTGGGAATCCACCGCGGCATCGTTCGTAGGGCGAGGGGAGGTAGCAGTCAGGAGTGAAAGATTATTCACATCCGACTAATCCAGGGAGCCACTCGACGAAGCATCGAGCCGGGCCTTGGGCGGACTGCATGATTATATTCGGCGTCAGAAGATACTGTGCAATAAAGGAATGCCATGAGTTATTCTGGTATCTGGATACTTACGATTTTGCCAGGGGCTTGGCCCTGGATGGCCACTCCTCTTCGCCCTCATCGGCGTTGGTGGAGTAGTCCGGAGGAAGGGTCTTTCCCTTCTTGGACCCTCCCCCCCCCCTAGTTGGGGCGGCCTTCCTTTTCTTTCCTCCACCCGTTGGAGGGAGAGAGGCCTCTTCTTCCTCCTCCTCGTCTTCGTGGGAGGAGTGCGCTTCGGAGTCATCGGACGATGAATCCGACACCACCAGGCGCCGGGAACTGTTTCGAGTTCCCGTGGCCTTCTTCTTGGCCTTCTTCTCCGGCACCACGTAAGGTGTCGGGACCAGCAGCTTCGCCAAGCGGGCATCTGCTGGGCCTTCGGGCGAAGGAGCCGGAAAGTCGATCTGTCCAGACTTCTTCTGCCAGTCCTGTCAAAGGAACGGGAGCTTAGATCCCGCATAGAGTCAAACTATGAAAAACAAGTATCCCGTAAAGGGTAAAACAAGCTTACTACGCTGGCTTGGCGCTTCGCGTAGAATCCATGATCCTCGGTAAAGGGAGGGGGAACCTCGGTGCCCTTGAATAGCACCTTCCAGGAATCCTCGTGCGTTGTGTCAAAGAGCCTGGACAAAGTTTGGTGCTGGGCCGGGTCCAACTCCCACAAGTTAAAAGCCCTTCATTGACATGGGAGGATCCGGCGGAGGAGCATGACCTGGACTACGTTGACAAGTTTAACCTTCTTGTCCACCACGTTTTGGACGCAGGTTTGGAGTCCGGTCAGCTCTCCTAAATTACCCCACGACATGCCCTTCTCTTTCCAGGAGGTGAGCCGTGTGGGGATGCCAGATTGGAATTCAGGGGCCGCTGCCCATTCAGGGTCATGCGGCTCGGTGATGTAGAACCACCCCGATTGCCACCCTTTGATGGTTTCCACAAAGGAGCCCTCAAGCCATATGACATTGGGCATCTTGCCCACCATGGCGCCTCCGCACTCCGCTTGCTGGCCGCCCACTACCTTCGGCTTGACATTGAAGGTCTTCAGCCATAAGCCGAAGTGGGGCTTGATGTGGAGGAAGGCCTCGCACACGACGATAAACACCTAGATGTTGAGGATGAAGTTCGGGGCCAGATCGTGGAAATCCAGGCCGTAGTAGAACATGAGCCCGGGACAAATGGGTGGAGTGGGAAGCCTAGTCCACGGAGGAAATGGGGGAGGAACACCACCCTCTCATGGGGCCTGGGGGTGGGGATGAGTTGCCCCTCGTCTGGGAGCCGGTGCGCAACATCGTTGGACAAGTATCCGGCTTTCCTCAACTTTTTGATGTGCCCCTCCGTGAGGAGGAGGCCATCCATCCGCCTCCCGCTCCGGACATGGCTGGAGAAGGTTGAGGTGGGAAGTGCGGACTTGGGCGCTGGAGCTTGAGTGCGCGGAAATGGATAAGCGAAGGAGGAAGAAGGCGTAGATGAAAAAGATGGATCCTTATCCCCTTATATGGGCGGATGAAACTATGTGCCCCCACCAGCCTGGTAAAACTCGCTTATCTCCCAAGCACCGTGATTAATGGCACGGTTGGGTTACCCACGCCCGTATTGATGACAATCCCAGAATAAGGGGACACGATCTCTGCTTCGACAAGACGTGCCAAGGAAACCACCTTGCTAAACGTGCTGAGGTGGGACAGTAAAACGATTCGAATAAAGGCTTGGCTGTGGCGTGATGTCACGCTGCGGAATACGTCACCAGATTAGATTTGTACAAATATTATTCTCTCCACGGTGGTATGTGGAACTTATTTTGCAGAGCCGGACACTATCCTTGTGTTCAAAATCTTCTATGAAGTATTCGGAGGAGGAACCCGCCTTGCAATGCCGAAGACAATCAGCGCGCCGGACTCGTCGTCATTGAAGCCTGGTTCAGGGGCTACTGAGGGAGTCCCGGATTAGGGGGTGTCCGGATGACCGGACTATAACCTTTGGCCGGACTCCTGGACTATGAAGATACAAGATTGAAGACTTCATCCCGTGTCCGGATGGGACTTTCCTTGGCGTGGAAGGCAAGCTTGGCGATACGGATATGTAGATCTCCTCCCATTGTAACCGACTATATGTAACACTAGCCCTCTGCGGTGTCTATATAAACCGGAGGGTTTTAGTCCGTAGGACGAACAACAATCATACCATAGGCTAGCTTCTAGGGTTTAGCCTCTCTGATCTCGTGGTAGATCTACTCTTGTACTACCCATATCATCAATATTAATCAAGCAGGAGTAGGGTTTTACCTCCATCGAGAGGGCCTGAACCTGGGTAAAAACATCGTGTCCCTTGTCTCATGTTACCATCCGCCTAGACGCACAGTTCGGGACCCCCTACCCGAGATCCGCCGGTTTTGACACCGGCACCATGTGTTGACTATAAGTTGACAAAGCCTTGCATACGCGTCAACTTTTTTTTGAGGTGATGCGTCAACTTAGTAAGGCCACAAGTGTATGGCAGAGAACTTATAGCCCATTTGAGATTTCTAAGAATGTGTAGCCCATTTTTGAATTCTAATGGAATTTACTACAGCCCATTTACAGTTTGTTAAAAGTACAACCCATTTTCTAGCTAGGACAATGATTAATAATTTCAACCAACCGTTCAAAACAGAATTCAATAAAATTTCCCACATTTTGATGGGATCCGAAATATTTTTATCCCGAAATTTCTAGTCAGATTAAATACAATTTCAACATAAATTTATATTACCTAAAAATCCAATGAAACATTGCGCGCACAACAATTAATGAAATTAAAATTTTCAATATCTAAAAATAATATTTTACAAAGTAATTACGTGTTTGGTGCATCTTTTTATAGTTACTGCCCAACTTTTATAATTACATCCCATTTATTATTTCTTAAAGCCCATTTTCTTGTTAAGCCGAATGCATCCCTCCTAGGAAAGATTTGCAGCCCAGCGGGGCGGAGAATAACAACTTGACCTTGCCTGGGTATTCCTAAAAAAAGTATAGATGGGCTAGCCATTTTCATCTTGAAAAAAATTAATATCTAGGCTGAATATCTGGCCTGGGTTAGACGGACCACAGCCCGCCCAGTTAATACCTTGCTCTCTCCTTTGAACAACAACGAAAACATCGCTCAAGAAAAACTCTGCAGTGCTCACACCTCAAAAACACAAATACTGCTCGAGCTACTTGGTCCGAGCTGTCAGCCTCTCCTTGTGCAATTCTCTCTTTTATTGACTACATAGGTTGACAATGGTGTGGGACCGTGATGTGAGGAAACCAAGAGGAAGCAAAAAAATTATAGTTGTATATAATAAGGAGGCAGTTGCGTACGTGCGGCTATGGCCCTGATTGGTCCCCACTGTCATCCTCTCCAAGTAAAGTCACCTCCTCATTCCTAATGTCTGTTGACCATGTTGACAACGCGAGACGGCGGCGCCACGACGAGTGCAACAACTCGAAGGACGACGGAGAGGGCCTCGCGGGCCCTATGGATGGTCTGATAAAGCGCCTGCTGCTCATTCGGGAAGCCAGGATCATAGGGACACATGTCCGCGATGACATTGTCGTTCGCTTGTTCACCACTGCTTGTTGAGGAGACGGAGGTTGCAGCATAGGTCCTCCTGCACTGGTAGCTCTTCCGCCATTAGGGCGTCGAAGTGCAGCCACACCTGATCTATGGTGAACACGGCATGAACCGGCTTGGACAATGGCACCGGCTCCTGGTCGGAAGCTACGTCCATCGTCTGATTGCTGTTGCTCAGCTCGGCGAGCTCACTGGCGAGCCAGCATGTCCGGCTGCTGGACCGACCCGCTGCCAACCAGAAGTTTGACTGCCCTGGCCCACCCAGACCGCATCCCTCGCCCATGCACGCTTTCTGCCCGAAACGATCAGTGCCACCTACCCCGCACCCCGTGCAGGCGATTGCTTCGCCTTCAAATGACATAAGTGTCGTCCCTCTGCCACCCACATTAATGATACATGGTTACCGAGGCGGCTACTCAGGCGCCACACGTCTGTCCCTCTGCCGCCCACCATTGCTATATAAACTGTTGCGCCGGCCATAGCCACAGTCATACGCATCCGTTCCCTTTCTCCTGTCCACACTACTACTGCCCACCATGGCTTCCTTGCGCTCCAGCACTCTTCGGGACAGGTGGACGATGGACCACAAGGAGATGGTAGCCATTGCTACCAACTGGCTGGCCGGTAGGCAGCTGGAGGAGGACAACGCCCCAATGGAGAACATGGTAGTCAATGATCCGGCACCAACCCCCTCCTCCGTGCCATCCTCGCTGGTGCATTGCACCATGACCATCGGCGAGGCACGTGCCCAATACATGGAGACGGTGAGGCAGAAGCATGAGGAGCAGTTCCGGGAGGCGCAGACCGACGCCGCCTACAACCACCATCTCCTCCAGGAGGACCTACAGGCGGAGGAGCAGATCGTCCCAGAGCTAGCGGAGTAGGAGGCGCCACTCGACTCGTACCGCTTCGCCCGTGAGGGCCGCCTCGAGCGCTGGCGGTACCGCATGCGGGTGGCAGAGGCTATGGCCGCCTACAAAGAGGGCAATGAAGCAGGCGAGGCACTATTTGGCGAGACCGAGGACAAGGCAGAGGACAATGCTGGCACCAATGAGTCCCCGCTCCGCTGGTGTTGACGAGGCCCTGCTCCATTGAGGCCCCGCGGCACCAACAACAAAGCAGAGGACACAGCCGGCTCTGCCGAGGTCCCACCCCGCCAACAACGAGGCAGAGAACATCTTCGGCTCAGCCGAGGCCCTACCCTGCCGGCAACGAGGGGGAGGATTTCCCCGGCTCTGCCGAGGAGCCGCCCCGCCGGCAACGAGATAAAGGACATCGCTGGCTCCGCCGAGGCCCCGCCCCGCCGGCACCAAGGTGGAGGCCCTACTCCGCCGAGGCCCCATGAACAACGAGGTAGAGGACATTGCCGGCTCAGCCGAGGCCCCACCCTGTCGGTAATGAGGGGGAGGATTTCCCCCACTTCGCCTAGGTGCCTCCCCGCCAGCAACGAGACAGAGGACATCGCCGGCTCCATCGAGGCCCTGCCCCGCTGCCAATGAGGCCGCGCCATACAGAAAACGAGGAAGAGTATAACACCGTAGGTCGCAGCCACTTGTCTCCAAGTAAGGCCACCATTGCTACCCTATGATTGAAGCCAAGCTAGGCGGGTTGACCATTGACGGCCGATTAGCTTCTTGGCAGCGACGTGGAGTCGGACAGCTATGTTGGAGAAGGACACTACTTCTACTTAACTGCTGGTGCAGTTGGCTGACTGACACGTGGGCCCAACAGGCATCTAGGTCACATGTCAGTTACGCAACTACACATGCAGTTAAGTCACTGAAGCTTCTGTTCGGCTCAGCCGGACTCAAGTGGGTAGCTTCGGTTAATTAATTATACCTCCAGCGCACCCCTTTTTAGTTGAAGAATGTATGAAATGTAATGAAATCCGGCATGTTTATATGAAATCCGACCGTGTATGAATGAATTTGTTTCAATTAGTTTGAATTCTTGTATCACTGGCATTGGATGAACATGCAAAACAATACATACTAGCATTATTCCCAGGGTGACCACCTCGTTTGCAGCAGTTTCACATGTACTCCCTCCGGTCCTTTCTAGTCTGCATACATGTTTTGTCTGCAGTCAAAGTATCTCTATTTTGACCAATCTTATAGAAAAAAGTATGCACTTTTACAATGTGTGAAATAAGAAGGAACGGAAGGAGTACAAAGAGTTTGAGTAGCTTTTTAGCATTCCTGTACATTGCAATCAAACACACAGGCCTGGCAATTCATAGAGAACATTCATAACAATCGATGATTATGCATCTCAACGATTCACATGTTGGAGCCAATATTTACTTCACAACTAAAGAATAAAGAAAAATTGATCGACGCTGCTGACATCAAAAGGCGTCCCATTCGAAAATATCAAACGCATGTCTTCTTGCTAAGAACAATGAGCAAAATTTGACAAGGTTGTCCCATTCCAAAATATCAAATGCCTATGATTGTGGAGTGGGCAGGGTTTGCCATTAGTTCGGACATTGGCATGGCACCTCATGCTAAATAAACCAGCTATTCTTTTTGTGTAGTTCCACCAAAATCAACGAAATTCGCGCGTAGCTTGTATGATTTTGCCCTTATATGTTGCAATGCCTTGAACTTATCGGCATCTCCTTTCTTGTGGTGGAAATGAATGATTCGATGTATTCATGAACATTTTGTGCAGTTCCCACTGAAATCAAGCCGAGCACCCCTGTTTGCACAAATACGAAAAAGTGATTAGTATAAAGATAATTGTACTATGAATTGGCAGTTTAAACAGGCACTGAGGGAGTCCTGGATTAGGGGGTGTCCGGATGGCCGGACTATGACCTTTGGCCGGACTCCTGGACTATGAAGATACAAGATTGAAGACTTCGCCCCATGTCCGGATAGGACTTTCCTTGACGTGGAAGGCAAGCTTGGCGATTCGATATGAAGATCTCCTCCCATTGTAACCGACTCTATGTAACCCTAGCCCTCTCCGGTGTCTATATAAACTGGAGAGTTTTAGTCCGTAGGACGAACAACAATCATACCATAGGCTAGCTTCTAGGGTTTAGCCTCTCTGATCTCGTGGTAGATCAACTCTTGTACTACCCATATCATCAATATTAATCAAGCAGGAGTAGGGTTTTACCTCCATCGAGAGGGCCCGAACCTGGGTAAAAACATCGTGTCCCTTGTCTCCTGTTACCATCCGCCTAGACGCACAGTTCGGGACCCCCTACCCGAGATCCGCCGGTTTTGACACCGACATTGGTGCTTTCATTGAGAGTTCCTCTGTGTCGTCACCTTTAGGCCCGATGGCTCCTTCGATCATCAACCACGACGCGGTCCAGGGTGAGGCCTTTCTCCCCGGACAGATCTTCGTGTTTGGCGGCTTCGCACTGCGGGCCAATTCGCTTGGCCATTTGGAGCAGATCGAAAGCTACGCCCCTGGCCATCAGGTCAGATCTGGAAACTTAAACTACACGGCCGACATCCGCGGGGACTTGATCTTCGACGGATTCAAGCCACGGCCGAGCACGCCGCACTGTCATGACGGGCATGACCTAGCTCTGCCGCCGGATAACGCTCAGAGCGACGCTCAGGTGCCCGCTCTGACCCTTAGCTCGGAGCCGACCGCGCCAATCGGGGACGGATGGTTGGACGCTGCCCCGGAAGCCACAATCTCTCCGGCGATATAGACGAATACCAGCCTAGTCCTTTGTAAGGCCAGTGACTCCAAGGTGCCAGACTCCTTCCCGGACTCCGGATCTCCTGCACCCCTTCCGATAGGACCCAATTGGGCTCCGATCATGGAGTTCACCGCCGCGGACGTCTTTCAGCGCTCACCCTTTGGCGACATCCTGAATTCACTAAAGTCTCTCTCCTTGTCAGGAGAGCCCTGGCCGGACTATGGTCAGCAAGGTTGGGATGTGGACGACGAAGAAATTCGAAACCCACCCACCACCCACTTCGTAGCCACTGTCGACGATCTAACCGACATGCTCGACTTCGAATCCGAAGACATCGACAGTATGGACGCCGATGAAGGAGACAATCAAGAACCAGTGCCTATAGAGCACCAGACAATCACCTCATCACACGATGTATGCATGGTGGACACACCTAAAAGAAGCAACAACGAGGATCAAAAGGGCACAACCAGGGATCATTCCCTCGAAAAACAATCAAAGCGGCGGCATAAGCGCCGCGCCAAGCCCCACCTCGACAGAGACCCAGCCATAGAGCAGGGCGAATCAACGGAAGATGAACATGCCATCGAGCAACAGTCCAAATAGGGCGGACAAACCGAACAATCCGTCCCCGACAAAGATAATAGTCCGGACGACCTCACGCCGGACAAGTCGCTGGAACAGAAGAACCTCCGCCAAAGGCTCGTCACCACTGTGCGTAGCTTGAAAAAGCAGAAGCGGAAGCTCAAAATAGCGGAAGATGCACTCATAATCAGATGGGGGAAAATACTCAATACCGCACACAAGTACGGCAGTGGTCATCACACAAAGTGCTATCCGAAGCGGAAATTACTACCGGAATTTGATGAAGAGGCCTTAGAGCTCCCACAGTCAAAAAACAAGGAAGCCACCAGGTCGGATAGATGACCCCATGATCGACATCAAGCAACAAAGGGCGCCGCACTCAATCCGGTACGCGATCCGCCCAAGGATTTGCATCAAAAAAATGGTCCAACCAGATCCATCTATGGGCCAAGAAAGCAAGCTCCAGTAAGCAATGCAACGCAAAAAATATCCGAACATCGTGGCACACCTACATACAGGGGCGCCGCACATCCCCTATGTTTCACCGATGAGGTACTGGACCATGAATTTCCAGCGGGATTCAAGCCCGTAAACATAGAAGCATACGACGGAACAACAGACCCTGGAGTCTGGCTTGAGGATTATATCCTCCACATACACATGGCTAGAGGAGACGACCTTCACACCATAAAATACTTACCCCTTAAGCTCAAAGGGCTAGCCCGGCATTGGCTGAAAAGCCTTCCCGAAAACACCATAGGAAGTTGGGAAGAGCTCGAGGATGCTTTCTGGGCAAATTTTCAAGGGACCTATGTCCGACCTCCGGATGCAGACGATCTGAGTCATATAACTCAACAACCCAGAGAGTCAGCCCGGAAACTCTGGAACAGATTCCTTACCAAAAAGAATCAGATAGTCGACTGTCCGGACGCCGAAGCCCTAGCAGCTTTCAAACATAGCGTCCAAGATGAATGGCTCGCCAGACACCTCAGCCAAGAAAAGCCAAGAACAATGGCCGCATTGACAAGCCTCATGACCCGCTTTTGCGCGGGAGAGGATAGCTGGTTGGAAAGAAGCAGCACTAGCGACCCAAGTACATCCGAACTCAGAGATGGAAACGGGAAACCGCGCCGTAACAAAGAACAGCGCCAGATCAAGGATAACAGCCTGATGAGCATGGCAGTCAACGCCGAATTCAAAAGCTCTCGGCAAAATCAGAAAAAGCCGCCCCCCAAAGATGACAGGGATGAGCCATCTAACCTCAAAAAAATCTTGGACAAAATATGTCAAATCCACAGTACTCCCGGGAGACCTGCAAACCACACCCACAGAGATTGTTGGGTCTTCAAGCAATCCGGCAAACTCAACGCCGAACACAAGGGGCTCGACACACCAAGCGAGGATGACGACGCACCCCACAAGCAGAACACCGGAGAACAAAAGAAGTTCCCACAAGAAGTCAAAATAGTAAATTCACTTCAGGTGACAAAAGGGAAAAACAGAGTGGCACCTACGAAGATACGCGCCATACGGCCTGCCCCAGAGGAGCCCCGCCACTGGTTGTTACAGCCAATCACCTTCGATCATCAGGATTACTCTAGAGGTATCCGGAATGCAGGCTGGACTGCCTTGGTCTTAGATCCGGTTATTGACAGACTCCAATTTACACAAGTCCTAATGGACGGCGGCAGTAACCTAAACCTGCTATATCAGGACACAATCCGCAAACTGGGAGTAAACCCAGCAATGATTCGCCACGGCAACACTTCCTTTCAAGGAGTCACGCAAGGCCCAGATACCCAGAGTATGGGTTCCCTTTCGTTAGAAGTCATGTTCGGCTCCCCCGACAACTTCCGAAGCGAAAATCTAACCTTCCACATCGCCCCATTCATAAGTCGCTATCAAGCGCTACTGGGACGCGAAGCTTTCGCCCGCTTTAATGCAATACCGCATTACACATCCCTCACACTAAAAATGCCCTGTCCACGAGGCATCATCTCATTAAAGGGAAGTATCAAGGTTCCCCGAAGTGCGGATAATGGTGCGGCTGCCTTGACAGCCGCACACTAATCCAGCTTTAGTACCCCGGACATGGCTCAACGAGTCCGGCATAAACATACAAAGGCTTAATAGCCGCATAACCCTGTACAAGGGGCTCCGCATGTTTACACCAGGAGATAATACAGCTCAATTCTACTCATGTTTCTGTATTATATTTTGTTTATTTTAACATAGACTTCTCGCACGATTATTTTCCACTAAGTTCCTCTCTTTCGCAGACAAACACCGTGCTACACCCGTCCAGGATACGGCACAATGGAGACACAGGCGCAGACGTGCAGTAGGGACCCGTTTCAAGGATTCTTTTCAGATTAAGACCCTGTGTAAACCTTTTTTACTGTCTCTTGTTGATAACATCCCCCGGTTTTTGCTATAACCGAGGAGGAGGCTGGCGTCTTGGCATGTGGCCACGCCAGAATTTTGCGCATTCTTGGGCACCAAGGGCTTTTACCAAGGGCTTTTGTTCGGCCCATTTTCATAAAGACCGAATACCTTAGGGAGTGTTCGGCGTCGCGAGTTTGGCCTTATATGCATCAGCTCCGAATCATGTCTTTGGTCAAATGTTGGGTTTGCCCGGCTCCTGTGTTTTGCTGCCTTACGGTCCGCTCTATCGGCTAAGGCGGCACCAGGAGAACTACTGCGATTGTGCCCCGGTTCGGCCAGGTGAGCACCTTAGTAGAGAAAGCCGAAAACTGACTGTCATGATATAGCGAGAGACTGGTCAACCACTCGATGACTTCCGGAATCTTTAGGATTCCTCCGCATTAACGAAGGGCCGCTTCCCGATCAGGCACACACGCGCCCCGAATTCGGGCGAGCGTGGTGGCCCTAGGGGCTATTCAGTAGCCCCACTGTCAAACAACTATGGCTAAGTGAAAGTGATAAAGCATTATAGTCCGGTTGCCTAGTTCGCTGCGCTATCACCTCCTTTATAGGACCAAGACGTTGGATTAAGTGTGAAAAGGCGCCTTCTGCGAACATCCCCGTATTATATGCGTGGGGGCTGAAGCCAACGACTGCCATCTTTCAGGTTATATACATATATACATTAACGGCCGCACAGGAGGCATTCTAATTCTTGAAAGCACAAGTATAAAAGGCTTTTATATTTCATCAAAATATTGTTTTACAATAGCACATGCTATTCGAACACAACATCCTTCGAGCACTGCGTCTCTATTACACGAGCGCCCTGCAGGACTTCCTCAAAATAGTGCTCAGTAGGTACTCAGCTTTCGTCTGAATCTCGGGATGCAACAACACTGGCTTCCATATCCGCCCAGTATGTCTTGACACGGGCAAGGGCCATCTGTGCGCCCTCTATGCACGCTGACCTCTTCATCACATCAACATGCGGCACCGAACCAAGGAACTGTTGCACCAAGCTAAAATAACTCTTCGGCTCTGGCTCTTCCGGCCACAGATGACTCGCGACATACCTCATGGCGAGTCCGGATAACCTGTTCAGCTCCGCCCAAGTGGCCAAACGGTCGGATACCGAAAGTGGGAGCTTTGGATTGTGGAACTGTGACCAAAAAAGTTCTTCCAATTCATGGTCACCTTGACCATGGAAGTGTTCGGTCACGTCTGCGGCACTCGCCGCGAAATCCAGATAAGTGTTCGCTGCACTCCATTTCTGGTCTAACGGAGCATACTTAGAATCCCCGAACTTCATCCACAGCATATAGGGCTTTCCAGCCATGATATCTCCGGCCTGACATAGCTCGTCCTTCATAGCTCTCATTGCAGAGCGAGTGTCCTTGGCCTCGGCAGTGACCTTTTTAAGGTCCTTCTGAGCCACCCTATCTTCTTGTTCAAGAAGTTTCCAGTGGTCGGCAGCATCCTTCAATTTTATAGCCATCTCGGCTATTACCTTCTTGCTATGGCAGTGAGCAGCCTGTTCGGCTTTTTGCTCTTCAGCCGCTTTAACGGCAGCCGCATCACTTTTCCTCGCTTGCTCCTTGGCTCGGGCAAGTTCCGCCCGAAGGTTCTCCATGGCAGCAGCACCATCTACATTAAGCACATATATTATAAGGCACGAGCACCGAGCTCTTCTTATCAGATGTCTTTGGAGACATTACATACCTTGTGCCTCGTCTAGCCGCTTATTTACATGCGCGATGTCGGCATCTGCTACGCCAAGTTGCCGCTTTAGCTCGGCAGATTCATCAGCCCGGCTAGCCACCGAATGCCTCGCCACCTACATAGAAAAGGTGACATATTATACCTGGGATTACGATCCTTTGTGCGCCGTCATTTTTGACAACAAACAGAGTCTCATGGGCTACTATTTATACATGGCACATTTTATATATGCGGCTCTACCAAAAGGTACACCTTTTCACGTACCTCAAAGCCTGTCAGTAAACTCCTGGCGGCCTCGTACAATCCGATTTCCGCGGATGAAATCCTTCCAATCACCGTGTTCATCAACACACGGTGTTCTTCTGAGATAGACGCTCGCCCGAGAAGATCCTTCAGCCCCTCCGACCGCGCACCAGAGGGTGCCGGACTAGTCTGACGACCTTTTTCAGGGTCCGGACTGGGGGAAACCCTCCGAGACAATACCTCGGGGTCGCCTGCCTCGTAAGACGGAACAGCTGGGGGAGGCGTTTCGCTCTCCATCATCTCCAGACGAAGATCCCCTGAAGATGAGCTCTGCTGAGAAGGGTTGAGATCCGAACTGCAAGGTAATATTTCGGTTATCTTCCTCAGAAATAGAACAGGGATGTCACTCATTTTGGAACCCCTCTCTTTACTTACGGCTCGGTGGAGAGCTGATCCCCTTGGGGGCGCAATACGGCCGGGGCATTCACCGGCTCCGGACGCTCTGACGAATATTTCTTCCCCCGCTTTGAGGCCATCGCCTCCGGGTCATCAGAGGCGGTCCTTTTCTTTCCCTGGTTGGGGGAATTCTCGATTCCTCCCTTCCTGGCAGCCTCCTTCGCGGAGGCAGTAGCTCCTGGGTTCCCCTCATCGCCTTCTTCCGAAGGCGCAATCTTCAGCATCCTGGTCAACACGGGATCCGGCATGGTCTCAGGCAAGGGGGCCGGACACCTGATAAGCTTTCCTTCCGCTATCCACTCATGTTCAAAGGATAGCTCTTTTAAGGCCAGTTTTATGATAAAAATACGGATGGCGTGTCCAAACACGGGGCTACTTACTTGAGCATCCGGGCGATTGCAGCTCAGACCTGCGTCCTCGGGCAAGTCCGGACACCTTGCTTGTGATCCAAAGAACAATTTGTACATCTCCACGGGCGTCATGCCCATAAAATGTTGGAGGACTCGCGGTCCCTCCGGATTAAATTCCCACAGGCGGAGAGGGCGACGTTTGCAGGGCAGCATGCGGCAAATCAGCATAACTTGCGCCACTACGGTCAAGTTGATATCTCTTTCTAGGAGATCTCGAATGCGGCCCTGCAGCAAGGGCACGTCTTTGGACGACCCCCAGATAAGCCCTTCATTGACCCATGACGCTAGTCGTGGTGGGGGACCCGAGCGAAAAGCAGGAGGCGCCACCCATGTGGTACCCCTGGGGGCTGTGATGTAAAACCAGTCCCGTTGCCATAAGCCGAACTCCTCTTGAAAAGAGCCCTCGGGCCATGGAGCGTCGGCCATCTTGCTTATGGTAGCCCCTCCGCACTCAGTGTGCTGCCCCTCGATCATCTTCGGTTCTACCTTGAAGGTTCTAAGCCACAATCTGAAGTGAGGAGTAATATGGAGGAAGGCCTCACACACGACAATGAACGATGAGATTTGGAGGATGGACTCCGGAGCTAAGTCGTGAAATTCCAGCCCGTAATAAAACATGAGCCTCCTCACGAAGGGATCAATCGGGAAGCCTAGCCCCCGAAGGAAGTGAGATGTGAACACCACGCTCTCATCGGGCTGGAGATTGGGAATAGCCTGCCCTTGAGCAGACAGCCTATGCGAGATTTCGCCGGTTAGATACCTGGCATCTCTCAGCTTTCGCACGTCCTCTTCCGTGACGGAGGAAGGCATCCACCGGCCTTGGAGGTCGGAGCCGGACATCATCGAAGGTCCGAAGCGCCTAACTCTGGAGCTTTGGGTGTTGGAACTCGAGGCGAGGGGCGGATTTGATTAAATTGAAAAGAAAGGAGTCGAGCCTTGGTCTCTTTATAAAGAGGTTGAATACCAAGAGCCCTCCCCGTGACCATTTGGGACTCACTTTCAATTAGGAAGCCATACCAAAGGCACGGTTGGGTTACCCACGCTCGTATTGATGAGAATCCCGGAATAAGGGGACACGATCTCTGCTTTGACAAGATGTGCCAAGGAAACCGCCTCGCTAAACGCGCTGAGGTGGAACAGTAAAACGATTCGAATAAAGGCTTGGCTGTGGCGTGATGTCACACTCCAGAATACGTCAGCATATTAGATTTGTGCAGATATTATTCTCTCTACGATGGTATGTGGAACTTATTTTGCAGAGCCGGACACTATCCTTGTGTTCAACATCTTCTATGAAATATTCGGAGGAGGAACCCGCCTTGCAATGCCGAAGACAATTTGCGTGCCGGACTCGTCGTCATTGAAGCCCGGTTCAGGGGCTACTGAGGGAGTCCTGGATTAGGGGGTGTTCGGATGGCCGGACTATGACCTTTGGCTGGACTCCCGGACTATGAAGATACAAGATTGAAGACTTCGTCCCGTGTCCGGATAGGACTTTCCTTGGCGTGGGAGGCAGGCTTGGCGATTCGATATGCAGATCTCCTCCCATTGTAACCAACTCTGTGTAACCCTAGCCCTCTCCGGTGTCTATATAAACCGGAGAGTTTTAGTCCGTAGGACGAACAACAATCATACCATAGGCTAGCTTCTAGGGTTTAGCCTTTCTGATCTCGTGGTAGATCAACTCTTGTACTACCCATATCATCAATATTAATCAAGCAGGAGTAGGGTTTTACCTCCATCGAGAGGGCCTGAACCTGGGTAAAAACATCGTGTCCCTTGTCTCATGTTACCATCCGCCTAGACGCACAGTTCGGGACCCCCTACCCGAGATCCGCCGGTTTTGACACCGACATGCACCTACATGGTCCATGTAGAGCACAATTTTAGAAAAATGGAACTCACCGGAAGAATCCTAGAACAACATTGTACTTGCGCATCACAGCAAGAAAATGGAGATTTGTCAGTCCTTCTGAGCTAAAGTTAGTTTGGTCTTGTGGGGAGTAATGTAACCATCCTTCAACTGCTCCTTCTGATGAGAAGATAGACATGGCTTCTTCATCCTGGCATAATCGGAAGTAGTCACTTCACGTACTCCATATTCTTCTTCAAAGGAGGATGATCCTGTTGTGCAAAGACAAGAGGACAACTAAATGCTAGCATCCCTGTTTGCTCGAAAAATGGAAAGGAAATATTTAAAACAACACAGATGAAGCACTTCTCAAGGACAATACCACTTTTTCATGACAGTATCTCAACAATAGCACAACACCAATAGAGATGACGAAGCTCAATAATATGCATGAAATCCATGGGCGAGTACCAACCTTTGTCAGGAGGCTTATTGTGTAGAGCATACAGGGTAAGCACATCTCCGGAACCATCTGTGGCTATCTACTGTGGTGGCCATGCTTACTATATACTCCTTGATTAGCTTAATGTTTCCAACATCTTCTTGTGCAGTTCCACTAAAATATATGGTATCTTCAAATAAGATCCCTGTTTGCACAAGTAGAGATAATTACGTATTACATTAAGAGTGGCATCAAATCAGTGGCAAGACAATTGCTCATTCCAGCCATAGCAATAAATTAAGATGCAAAACTATATCATTACTTGTGTCATCACAGTTCCAGTGCTTCATTACAGCACCGGGAGTTGATTTTTGTTTTTCTTCCGCTTGTTCTTCCCCTTCATCACTTGGTTTAATAACAGACAAGCTTTGCCTTCAATGTAAGATTTGGCATGTCAATTAGGGAGCACGAGTATAGCACTAAACAATGACATTAATTTTCTGATGAAAGTGGCAAAATATAGGCCAACAGTTGTGAAATAGCCTTATCTTACCTCAATGGGATATTATGGTGCACATACAAATTGCAAGTCTTGTCTCCATTTGTGCAGTTCACTAAAATCAAGCAACATTACTGTACAAGTAGCACAACATATGAAAGCACACCGCAAAATCATGTGAAAGAAGGCTAGTACTAACCTCTCATGACGCGGAATTCAAAAAACTCACAAAAAGAAGATCTGAACCGAATTTGCCAACACGGATAGGAAGTAAGATCTCCTCTTGTGTAGTTCCACTAAGATCAAGCAATCAGGCAACGTTGTCGATGTGACATTTTGGTTGAACTACACAAAACACTCTTAAAACAAAAGTGTTTTGTGCAGTGCAACAAAAGGTCATAATGGCAACGAGGTGAAGTAGATAACCCTGTTTACACAAAGGTGCAAAGGAAACAACTAGTGGTCAATAACGGTGGATGACACAGAGGCCAACAGAAAGAAGCATCTAACTTATCTAAATGGGAAAGAAAGCATGGCAGTAGCATTTCTCAAATGGTGGCATTGATTAATATTAACAGAGAGATTATATTAACAATAAAATTTGTTAAACATGTAATTTGCTTTTAACTGTGGCATTACATCAATTTTCCAGCGACATTATCAGAGGGTGTTTGTTTACAGGGACATTTTGGTGTAGGGACTAAAAAAACTCCGTGTTAGTCCCATCTAAACCAAACAGGAGGGACTTTTAGGGACTAAAAGTGGGCATTTGGGACTAAAGAAAGAAGACCCTGAGGGAGAGTCTTTTGGGGACCTTTTCCAATAGTTGCCCCTGCCCCGCATTGCACCTTGTCTCTATTAGTTCATTACTAGGGGTAACATGGTCTTTTAGCATGTCATTTAATAACCTCTAGTCCATGTTTAGTCCTTGGAACCAAGCAGGTAGGGACTAGGGAGTTTTTAACCAAACAGGAGCTTAGATTAACAACAGCTAAAGAGTTGCACGGGATAGTGGACGCACCAGCACCATGTGCATCTAGCGATGTACTAGGGTGATGCACAGTCTGTTGAAACAAAGAACAAACATCCAAGGAGCATATTTGTGTTGGTCCCAGTTTTGTTATCTTTAGACACATTTCCCTATGTGAGCGCAGCAAATCTAGTCCTGCTCAAACTCTACAACCTTGTCCCCCAAAAAGAAAAGATCAGTTTGTTACATATGTCTGTACTGCGTTTGTCATTGTTTGCCCTTTTCAACCAACATAGGTGCTAGATAGCCAGTCTCTACTAGTACTTCCCCCCTCCCTTTCCTCTTTGAACCACGTCCTAGATTTATGCTATACAACTTTCCCCACAACTTTCCCCCATTCCTTTCCTCTTTGAACCACGTCTATTCATGCGATACAACTTTCCTCGCAACTTTCCCCCCTCCCTTTCCTTTTTGAACCACGTCCTAGATTCATGCTATACAACTTTCCCCACTACTTTCCCCCATTCCTTTCCTCTTTGAACCGCGTCCTAGATTCATGCTATACAACTTTCCTCACTACTTTCCTGTTTGATCCAACACCTAGATTTGAGTGCAAAAGCAGAAAAAGCCCACATGCAACTAGAGCAATGCATGTGAAATAAGTAAATTATAACTTAAGGTTATTGGGGTGTGGTTCAGTGGGCGACCGGAGGCTGTTCGGCCCACAGTATGTACGATGGTGAAGAAGAAGGGGTTGGAGGCCCTCCCGCGCCGCCGCTGGGTGAAAGTGAACAGCTGCGCTGGTAGTGGATTCCCTCCCTCGGCGACGGCGACAGCGTTAAGCCTCCTTCCCTTCCCGACGAACGGATCCTGCCGGCTCTTTGACAATCAGTGAGGGGAGAGAGAGAGGCCAACGAAGTCTTGTTTGGATATGGAGAGGGTGAGAAAGTGTGAAGAGAGCAACTACAAGCGCTGAGGCTCCAGCGTGTATATATATATATATATACTAGAGAGAGTGTGTGAAGAGTACAAACCCTAGAAAACAAGCGTTGAGGTTGCAGCTTATACATGATGAGGTGATTATACGGTCACTACGAGATCGTATAGCTCTGTATCCATCCATTTTGACAAGTCAAAGAATCCTCCTGGCACGAATTATGCTCAAGTGTAGTTATCGAACCCGAGACCTCAAGTTTGATGGGCGAACAGGCTAACCAACTACACAACCCTCCTGTTATGTTCAACGAGAGGAAAATAACCTTTTATACATTCCTGCATTCGTGTGACAAGCATGTCGTGTTTTTTTTTGCGTGGGAGTCATTGGGATTTAAATCATAATCGTGTCATGTGGCTTTGGTGGTAAGACTATCCATAGTGGTGCAGAAATAATGCAGCCTTAGTCACCTCTCTCCATGTAGTACGTTGGGTCCCACCAGTCAGAGGGTGAAAAAAAAAATTAATAAGAAAAATTAAAAGCGTCAGCGGTGTATCTTACCTCACACATCTCGCTACTGCTCGTGAACACTGTCCAATTGATCCCCCTATTCGCTCACGTACTATTTTAAGTGAATCCTTATTATAACATGCACACAATTTTGTGCACTTGTATTCGACCTAAGTTAGTGTGCTACCGTATCTTGTACTAGTCCCTCCGTCTAGGTGTAATAGGTCATGTTAGAAGGTGCAGCGGGACCAAGGTGCAATCAGATTGGAGGAGAAGGAGAAACTTGACTGGTCCTTCCTCCAATCAAAGCCCAAATTTCTATCTCTAAATGCAAAAATTAATCCAAACAACTAAGAGATGCCGTTTTAGCTACCATGCAGGGCCACGTATTAACTCACATGCAAGCCGACTTTGATTTCTTGACTGATCAGCGTGTAGTTGCGCTCTATGCATTGGGTTTCCGGGGGATATAACAAGGCAGAGTAAGGAGTGTTTGGTTATATTGCTTAGGCTGGTCATAGTGGTGAGTAACTTGGACTAGTAACATGCATATGTTACTAGTCTATGTTACTACTATGCGAAGTTTGCCGTCGGAAGCGAGCCGATCTGGCTCTCCTGAGCTAGCAAGGTTTTTCTAGCCCACCCAAGCTAGACGGCCCACAAAAGATAACATATTTTAACAGTTCCAAACGCCTAACCTTGCTCGGCTAGGCTATAAGTTGTTCTTGCTAAGGATCCAAACACTCCCTAAGTAACAACGCTCGCTAGCAACGAGGCCAGGATGGGATTGAGATGTGAAGTTAATGGACTACGCCTAAACATTTTGGGAATATCTGATTTCTTTAAGATGACTTAACACCTAGACGGAGGGAGTACAACTCCTCAGTCCAGGTTTGATGGAATATTCGTCACCTCTTCTCTTCTTGTACGTACTTCATTTGTATCTCACTTCCTATGGCTTCGCACTCGCACGATTTTCCTATTCTATGAACCTGTATGTGTGTGTGTGTGTGTTTAACAGCATGTGTGTGTGTGTGTGTGTTAGAGAGAGCAATAGATCAACCTACTCCTACAGAGAGATGGTGTGTAGTGTACTATTTTAGCCGCAAGAGTTGGTACATCCTCTCGTTTCCGGGCATCCGGTAGGGACAGGCGGACAGCTGCCATGCCCGCTCCTGACCTTCCTGGCCCACCCAAAGCCCCTCCATCGCCCGTGCACGCTTCTTGCCCGAAACGGTCAGTGCCGCTCCAAAGAATCGGTGCCGCATTCATGCCCGAACAGAGCGGACGTGACCTCTCACTAGCGCCTGCGTTGAAGGGAGAAGCAGATTCAAGGATGATGGTTGCTTCATCCGTCCAACTTACTGCTGGGTCTATGTGATTTGACGGCTCATTGGTCATTATTACTGAGGTGGTAGGACTGCTGGATGTCCCATGCTTTCGGCGAAAGGAGGTCCTACTAGATTACAATTTTCTCCATTCTTACAGCAGAGGAGTGCAAGAGCAGTGAAACCATGCAGGCTCAGTGATTACATGGCCCACATCACACTATCACCATATTTTCCGGACACCGTGCGACACCTAACTCTTTACATAGTACTAGTATAGTATGTACTATAATTTATCAGCGAGAGAAATTTGTACAATGCTATGAAGCTTCCAGCTTCTGTTACATGTATCTTGCGTCCAAGGTTGCCCGTTGCAACATTTCATCAAATACAAAGGAGACTAACATGCATGCTATTTCATCTCAATGATTGACAGATCATAGCCAATATGTACTCCCTCCGTTCCAAAATAAGTGTCTCAACTTTATGCAAACTTTAGTACAAAGTTGTACTACTACTAAAGTTAACACTTATTTTGGAACAGATACAACTAAAGAAAAAGACGATCCATGTAGTCCCTAGGCCTTGAACCGTAAACCCTAATCAGGCTTTAATTTGCTGGCAACATTGGAGCTTCACAAGAAATGAAGTTTGCAACCCTTTGACCATCGGATATTTTGTGCAGTTTCACCAAAATCGAGATGAGCATCCCTGTGGGAAATTGAAGAAGCGTGATTAGAATAAGATTACTGGGACTGGTAGATGAGACATAAACTCATCACAAATATAGTATGTAGAAGCCAGTAGAGGTATGTGCGGGGCAAAGAAGTAGAGAAATATCCACATGGAGTGATGTGGGCAGCTGGAGTAGTGGTGCAAGCCGGCTGTAAAGGGATTTGTACCTGAGGGATGTCGGGACGTAGATCAACCTTGAGGAGGGCGGCGGGAGGAGGCAACTGCCCATGTTGCGGCATTGAGCAAGTGATGAAGGCAACCTCACCGGCTTTGTGAGAGAGAACGGCGGGGACCCCTGATTGGGACATGCCGACAGTGGGTTTTCGCCGTTGACAGCGGTGACTGCATCTACACTAAGCATCCACACCTTCCCCCGGCGGACGTGATCCGCCGAGAGTTAGAGATGTGGCCATAGTCATTTTATGCGAGAGAGTGTGAAGAGAGCAACCCCAGCAAGCAACCGTGTAGGCTGGCCCGTCCTGACTATGTGTATAGTGGAGCGGTTTCCTTTTCTCTCCATATGAACCTATTATATTGCGTACATGCCACTGAAGAAAAAAACTTTATTTATAAATGACGCGACACCTACTACTCGTTCTTCTATAAACCTTGTACTTGGCATCTCCAAAATATTAACCTTGCGATTGGCTCTTTGCCTCTTCGGGAAGTCGAGCAATAATGGTACTGCAGTATATATCATTCTGGCTATATGAGACCGAATGAATTGCTGCACGTCCACCATGTGGGCGAGTGTCGAGGGAGGGATGCGTACTATTATGTTTGTTTCAATATGGACTACATACGGAGCAAAATGAGTGAATCTACACTCTAAAATACGTCTATATACATCAGTGTTTGGAGTATGTACTAGTAGTTCATATTGAAATCTACTAAAGGACATATATATTCCAAACAATATGATAATCTCTCTAACCAAGGTAGGGGCGAGGAGTAAACAGAGGGAGTACCAAAATTTCTCCTCGTCCTGCGAGCCACCGCGCGCGTGGGCGAGGGAGCCGGCGTAAGGCGTACAGTACTACTACTAGTAAGCAAGCTTCACCTCATCCTGCGACCCACCATGCCCGTGGGCGGGGGAGACGGCGTACTAAGCAAGCTTCTCCTCGTTCTACGAGTTGACAAGACACATCAAAAGTACTCCAGTGTATAGAGCCTTGCCTCTAAGGTAGGCCCCACATGGTTTGCCTCTTTTTTAACATAACGCATCAAGTCACAATTTGTTTGTTCACCCGTGGTAGACGATCCTCCCTCCATCAAGTGGACAACCAGCACACGTGTCAAATTACCACGTGGGCTGCCTTTTCATACAGAAATGAGCTCCACCGTGTACCCGCACGGGTGTGGTTGGGAAAGAGACGGGAGTACGTGTGCCGTGCGTGCACCTCTTCGCTTCGTGCATGTCCACCTACATGCGTGTGTGTGAGAGAGATACAAACCTAGACAGATGGCGTGTGTGTTCGTGAGTGTTTTTTGTTTGGGGGGTGATTTCATGAATGTATTTGTGGGAATATGTGTCGGTGACATCTCAAACAAAATTTTGCATGCAATGTGTGTGAAATGGAGGCCTATCCATATCATATATAGAGGGCTGTGCGATCCACGAGAAGAGAGGGAGGGGTCATATATATCAACAGAGTCAAAGAGAGGATAAAGTGGGTGGGTGCGAGATCGATGAAGAGAGCCATCGAAATTGTGTGTGTGTGCAAGTCAAAGATATAGGGAGACTGACATACCGAAACGTCAGAGGGCACATGTCAAGTTTGTGTGTGGCAGGGAGACATGACTAGAGCGCTCGATGTATCGGTGTGTGTGTGTGGGAGGGGTGGGGGGGGCAGAGGCCTAACTATAGAGGTAGAACGACTCGTATATGGGTTGAGAAGGAGAGACCCATCTATGTCTTGAGGGAGATCGGTCGACATCCATACATAACTGAAGGATCGGACCGAGAGAGAGAGAGAGAGAGAGAGGGGAGAGAGAAAGGGAGGGAGAGGGTAGAGTGTTGGATGGGTGATGGAGTTGCTTCTCGAAGATGGTGGGAGAGGCCTACTAGACAAACTGAGGGCGGAACTGCAATATCATCAATAAGAATGGGGATGTGTTTCTGTGTGTGCCTATGCGTGATAGATCTGTCGGGACACATCCATGGATGATGAAGGGGAACCATGTGTTTGGTAAGCAAACCTAACTAGATCGGTAGATCAACTGTTGTTTGTCGGAGGAAGGGAGAGACATAACTAATGAGGTAGATCGATCGACGCGTGGGGAAAAACAAGTTATAAGGACCTAGCTAGCTATATGTATAGCGGGAGATCGGTCGGCGTATGTCCATTTGTTAGAGGCAAATAAGGCCCAGCGAGATAGATAGACAGAGAGAATGGAGCTAGGAGGTGGTGCGAGAGGCCTAGCTACTAGCTAGATAGGGGGAGGAGTATGCGGTCGATGAAAAGAGGGACGAGAGTTTACACGTGTGTGGGACCGTATGAGAGGCACGAGGCAAGGACACATAAAGGAGGAGATTGAAGGTGCGTGTGTATGTTGTAGGCATACATTGCTGGAGAGGTTTATCGATCGGTGTGTGTCGGAAAGGAGTTGGGGAGACTGTGGGAGAACGACCTAAAGAAAAAAATGAATGTGCGCGATGGATAGAATGCTGAGGGAGGGGGAGGGCGAGGAAGGCGTGTGCATGCATGAGAGAAAGTTAGTGGTAGCTACAAAGGTTAGAGGATTGTGTGGGTGCAAGAGACGTACAAAGATCATAATTTGATATGAAAGTGAATTCATATATTTGAATAGGAGATCATAGTGTTATAAACATATGCATGCATGAATATAGCGGTGATACGTGTGTTGTGGTTTTGCACATGTTATACCATAATGTGATAATGCATGGCGTTTGCAACTCACAGCTAAATGTCGAACTATCTAAACCATACTATACATCGAACAATCTCACATTTTATTTGAATTTGTGATAATGTGTGGCGTTTGCAGCTTACAACTAAATATCAAACAATCTAAACAATACTATATATCGAACTTTCTCACATTTTATTTAAATTTGTGGTAATGTGTGGTGTTTGCAACTCACATCTAAATACTTGTAGGGGTAGGGGGCGGGGCACCAAACATTATGTGATAAACATATTATACATATGAGACATGGTTTAGATTATGAAGATCTAGCTAGAGCTTGAAATGTACTATGATTTGAAATCAACATAAAGTGGATTCAAAAAATCGAGTTCGAGTTCATATAGTACACATAGTTCATATGTAACTCGAGACTAATCATGTGGTGTGCTGTGAAGATAATACACAAACAATGGTTTAACTTGACAATAATGATGATTGTAGATCTTATTAAAATAGAGAAACGAATTCAAATGGTTTGACTTCACAACAATCATTATTGTAGATCTTATTCAAATAGAGAAACGAATTCAAATTTAGTTCATATTGAAGCGGTAGTATATACGTTTGGAATGCACTAAAATGTTCATTTGAGTAGTAGGTTGCATGCATTATACACGTAGAGAAATATTTTAATTGAACATAACATGAATTCAAAGTTTTGAATGACATTTGTAGTGTGAATTGATTTGGTATAGTACGCGTTAGGCTTGTCCGGAAATTTCAACCCGTGCCTTGTTAGCCCGAAATGTTTAAGATATATCTTTGTCTTGTTGTGCTCTGACAACGCCCTCCATCTCAACCCGCGCCTTGCTATTCCAAAATTACAACGCGCGCGAAAACTCCCACCTCATGTGAAATCCCGACACGTGAAATGCCTGTGATACCCCTGAACCGAAAGAACCGCCTCAAATCGGTGGGGGTACTTTCATAACTTACCCCACATTTTGGACAAGCGCGTCCCTAAGCCAAGGTTCCCCACTCCCATCCCATCCACCCACCCATTCGTACATCGAGGCCGCGAAAACCTAGTAAGCCCCACACCCTTCTCCGTCCGCAACCCAGCCGGAGCCTCTTCCCCGACGACGTCGTCCACAGCAACACCTTGACGTCCCTCATCCATCGTATCGGATGAGGATCCATCGTCGATCTGGTCGTCCCGCCAGTTCAGCCACCCCGTCCTCCACCTACAAGGAGCTTCCCCGATGTTCCCCTTGTCTTTCACGCGACCTCCATTCCCACACCGCCGTCTATACCTGCACCACCGGAAGAGCAACGTCATCATCGTTTCCTCGGATGAAGCTGCGGCCTAAACATTGCTACGTCTTGAGCTTGCATTGGTTTTCCTTGAAGAGGAAAGGGTGATGCAGCAAAGTAGCGTAAGTATTTCCCTCATTTTTTGACAACTAAGGTATCAATCCAGTAGGAGGCTCCTCAAAAGTCCCACGCACCTACACAAACAAACAAGAACCTCGCAACCAACGCAATAAAGGGGTTGCCAATCCCTTCACGACCACTTATGGAAGTGAGATCTGATAGAGATAATATGATGAGATAAATATTTTTGGTATTTTAATGATATAGATTGGAAAGTAAAAGATGCAAATAAAAGTAGATGGCAAACTTATATGATAAAAGATGGACCCAGGGGCCATAGGTTTCACTAGTGCCTTCTCTCAAGATAGCATAAGTATTATGGTTGGTGAACAAATTACTGTCGAGCAATTGATAGAAAAGTGAATAATTATGAGATTATCTAGGCATGATCATGTATATAGGCATCACGTCTGTGACAAGTAGACCGACTCCTGCCTGCATCTACTACTATTACTCCACACATCGACCGACTCCTGCCTGCATCTAGAGTATTAAGTTCATGAGGAACAGAGTAATGCATTAAGATAGATGACATGATGTAGAGGGATAAACTCATGCAATATGATATAAAACCCATCTTTTTATCCTCGATGGCAACAATACAATACGTGCCTTGCTGCCCCTGCTGTCACTAGGAAAGGACACTACAAGATTGAACCCAAAGCTAAGCACTTCTCCCATTGCAAGAATGATCAATCTAGTAGGCTAAACCAAACTGATAATACGAAGAGACTTGCAAAGATAACTTAATCATACATAAAAGAATTCATAGGAGATTCAAATATTTCTCATAGATAAACTTGATCATAAACCCACAATTCATCGGATCTCGACAAACACACTGCAAAAAGAGTTACATCGAATAGATCTCCAAGAAGATCGAGGAGAACTTTGTATTTAGATTCAAAGAGAGAGAGAGAAGAATCCCTCTAGCTAATAACTATGGACCCGAAGGTTTCTGGTAAACTACTCAGAACTCATCGTAAGGGCCTTGGAGATGATATAGAGGCCCTCCGTGGTCGATTCCCCCTTCAGTGGAGTGCCGGCAAAGGCTCCAAGATGGGATCTCGCGGATACAGAAGGTTGTGGCGGTGGAATTAGGTGTTTGTGGTCGCCTCTAATGGTTTCAGGGTACGGGTGTATATATAGGAGGAAGAAGTATGTCGGTGGACGCTCGAGGGGCCCACAAGGGTGGGGGGCGCGCCCCATCCCTAGGGGGCATGCCGGGCACCCTCGTGGCCGCCTCGCTTGTTGCTTGACGTCCACCTCAAGTCTCCAGGTTGGCATTTGTTCCAAAAAGATCCTTCCCGAAGGTTTCATCCCGTTTGGACTCCGTTTGATATTCCTTTTCTTCGAAACACTGAAATAGGCAAAAAAACAGCAATTCGGGTTGGGCCTCCGGTTAGTAGGTTAGTCCCAAAAATGATATAAAAGTGTAAAGTAAATCCCATAAACATCCAAAACAGGTAATATAATAGCATGGAACAATCAAAAATTATAGATACGTTGGAGACGTATCAAGCATCCCCAAGCTTAATTCCTGCTCGTCCTCGAGTAGGTAAATGATAAAAATAGGATTTTTGATGTGGAATGCTACCTAGCATAATTCTCAATGTAATTTTGTTTATTGTGGCATGAATGTTCAGATCCAAATGATTCAAAATAAAAGTTCATATTGACATAAGAAATAGTAATACTTCAAGCATACTAATCAAGCAATCATTTCTTCTCAAAATAGCATGGCTAAAGAAAGTTATCCCTACAAGATCATATAGTCTGGTTGTTGCTCTATCTTCATCACACAAAGTATTTAATCATGCACAACCCCGATGACAAGCCAAGAAATTGTTTCATACTTTAGTAATCTCAAACTTTTTCAACTTTCACGCAATACATGAGCATGAGCCATGGACATAGCACTATATGTGGAATAGAATGGTGGTTGTGGAGAAGACAAAAAAGGAGAAGATAGTCTCACATCAACTAGGCGTATCAATGGGCTATGGAGATGCCCATTAATAGATATCAACGTGAGTGAGTAGGGATTGCCATGCAACGGATGCACTAGAGCTATAAATGTATGAAAGCTCAACAAAAGAAACTAAGTGGGTGTGCATCCAACTTGCTTGCTCATGAAGACCTAGGGCATTTTGAGGAAGCCCATCATTGGAATATACAAGCCAAGTTCTATAATGAAAAATTCCCACTAGTATATGAAAGTGACAATATAGGAGACTCTCTATCATGAAGATCATGGTGCTACTTTGAAGCACAAGTGTGGTAAAAAGGATAGTAGCATTGTCCCTTCTCTCTTTTTCTCTCATTTTATTATTTGTCCTTTCTCTTTTTTTGGCCTTTCTCTTTCTTTATAAAGTCTGAAGTCTCATCCCGACTTGTTGGGTAATCATAGTCTCCATCATCCTTTACTCACTGGGACAATGCTCTAATAATGAAGATCATCACACTTTTATTTACTTACAACTCAAGATTACAACTCGATTCTTAGAACAAGATATGACTCTATATGAATGCCTCCGGCGGTGTACCGGGATATGCATTGAATCAAGAGTGACATGTATGAAAATTATGAGGGTGGCCTTGCCACAAATACAATGTCAACTACATGATCATGCAATGAGCAATATGCCAATGATGGATCGTGTCATAATAAACGGAACGGTGGAAAGTTGCATGGCAATATATCTCGGAATGGCTATGGAAATGCCATAATAGGTAGGTATGGTTGCTGTTTTGAGGAAGGTATATGGTGGGTGTATGGTACCGGCAAAAGTTGCGCGGCACAAGAGAGGCTAGCAATGGTGGAAGGGTGAGAGTGCATATAATCCATGGACTCAACATTAGTCATAAAGAACTCATATACTTATTGCAAAAATCTACAAGCCATTGAAAACAAAGTACTACGCGCATGCTCCTAGGGGGGTAGATTGGTAGGAAAAGACCATCGCTCATCCCCGACCGCCACTCATAAGGAAGACAATCAATAAATAAATCGTGCTCCAACTTCATCACAAAGCGGTTCACCATACATGCATGCTACAGGAATCACAAACATCAACACAAGTATTCTTTAAATTCATAATCACCCAACTAGCATGACTCTAATATCACCATCCCAATATCTCAAAACAATTATCAAGTATCAAATTGATCATAGCATCCAATTCACTCTCTATGATAGTTTTTATTATACACAACTTGGATGCCCATCATTCTAGGACTAATTTTATAACCATAGCAAATACCATGCTGCTCTAAAAGGCTCTCAAAATAATATAAGTGAAGCATAGGAGATCAACAATTTCTGCAAAATTAAGCCACCGCCGTGCTCTAGAAAATATAAGTGAAGCACAAGAGCAAAACTATCTAGCTCAAAACATATAAGTGAAGCACATAGAGTATTCTAATAAATTCTAAATCAAGTGGGATTCTCCAAAAACGTGTGTACAGCAAGGATGATTGTGGTAATATAAAAAGCAAAGACTAATATCATACAAGACGCTCCAAGCAAAACACATAGCATGTGGCGAATAAAAATATAGCTCCAAGTAAAGTTACCGATAGACGAAGATGAAAGAGGGGATGCCTTCCAGGGCATCCCCAAGCTTACGCTTTTGGTTGTCATTGAATATCTTGGGGAGCCATGGGCATCCCCAAGCTTAGGCCCTTGCCACTCCCTATTCCATATTCCATCAAATCTTTACCCAAAACTTGAAAACTTCACAACACAAAACTCAACAGGAAATCTCATAAGCTCTGTTAGTGCAAGAAAGAAAAACCACCACATAAGGTACTGTAATGAACTCATTATTTATTTATATTGGTGTTAAACCTACTGTATTACAACCTCTCTATGATTCATACCAACCGATACTAGCCATAGATGCATCAAAATAAGCAAACAACACACGAAAAACAGAATCTGTCAAAAACAGAACAGTCTGTAGCAATCCGTAACTTTCGAATACTTATAGAACTCTAAAATTCCTACCAAAATAGGAAGTCCTAGGAAATTTGTATATTGATCTACAGAAAAAAGAATAAATGCAAACGCATGTTTCTGTGATTTATTGAATTTTTTCTCGTGAGCGCAAAGTTTCTGTTTTTCAGCAGAATCAAATTAACTATTACCATAGGTTATCCTATATGTTTTACTTGGCACAAACACTAATTAAAACATGAAAACACATATAAACAGAAGCTAGATGAAATATTTATTACTAAACAGAAGCAAAAAGCAAGAAACAAAAATAAAATTGGGTTGCCTCCCAACTAGCGCTATTGTTTAACGCCCCTAGCTAGGCATAAAAGCGAGGATAGATCTAAGTAGTGCCATCTTTGGCCCTCAATTCATAAGTAGCTCGCATGATGGATTCATAAGGTAATTTTACTTTCTTTCTTGGAAAGTGCTCCATGCCTTTCCTTAATGGAAATTGGAATCTAATATTCCCTTCCTTCATATCAATAATTGCACCAATCGTTCCAAGGAAAGGTCTACCAAGAATAATAGGACAAGAAAGATTGCAATCTTTGTCAAGAACGATAAAATATACGGGCACATAATTCCTATTTGCAACAATAAGTTCATCATTGATCCTTACCATAGGTTTCTTAATGGTGGAATCCGCAAGGTGCAAATTTAAAGAGCAATCATCAAGATCATGGAAACCTAGAATATCACATAAAGTTTTCGGAATCGTGGAAACACTAGCACCCAAATCAAACAAAGCATAACACTCATGATCTTTAATTTTAATTTTTATAGTAGGTTCCCACTCATCATAAAGTTTTCTAGGTATATGTTGGGGATATTACCACTGGGCGTGAACCGGCCTACCTAGGCCGGGTTAACTTCATTAATAGTGTAAGGGTGATTAAGCAGATAAGGGCCCAAGGCCTGTAGTCGGTTTAGAACCTGTAGCCATAAACCGGCTTGGTATGTAAACTTGTATTGTAAGTTAGGAATAGAGAGAGACCAACCGGGATACGAGTATGAACCGGTGTGGGACTCTGTGGACCGACGGGCGTCACCCGTGTATAAAAGGGGACGACCCGACGGCGGTTCAGGGACAGACAACAACAACTCGAGCCTTGGCGAAGCTTGTTTGCTCCCTAGCCATCGAAACCACATCAATTCCATCACAACTAGACGTAGGCTTTTACCTTTATCGAAGGGGCCGAACTAGTATAAACCCTTGTGTCTTTGTGTCCGCTTTAACCCCTTCAAGTTAACCTGTAGCGATGGCTCCACGACTAAGTCCTTTCATGAGGACATCTGCCATGACAAATCCATGACAGTTGGCGCCCATCGTGGGGCTATCGCACGATGGTTTGACGATCTTGGAGGGCAAGCTCAAAGGACTCGAAGGCTATGCTGTGGGTCGGATGACCAAAAGTCGTCGTGGCAAGCTCTACATCGACGATGCAGGATGGGGTCCTGAAACCGGCTCGATTGAGTGCGGGTACCGGGTCCCCTTTGGTGGCATACACGTTTTTATCGGCAAGATTGGTGAGCCTGGGCCTGAGCCGGACATCCGCACCGACCTCGTCGAGACGGCTCAGCGTGCGAGATCTACCCAGGTTAAACCGGCCGTGAGGCGTGCCTTCGTGGGAGTCATCCACGAAGGAGAGCATGGGAACGAGTCAGAATATGGTAGCGAGACCGTCGTCTATTCCGGCGACGAGTCCTCAACCGGCGAGACGGAATCATTGTATCAGTTGCAAGACGACCAGATTAGGGGCTGTTCCGATGGCGACAGTATTCCGGACCCCCCTGAGCAGATCAACCGGGTTGGGATATTCATGGCCGGTACACAGGCGGCGAATCACTCTTTGACCGCAGCAGCAATGCTCTCCGGATCAGCAGCGGCGGCGGCAGCACGGGCAGGAGGCCTTGTGCGCCCGCCGGTTCAAGTTTTGTCTGACCTATTTGATGCACTAGCTGTACTGATGGCAGAGGCCAATCCGGCGGATTAGGAGGCCCATGATGCAGAGATCGCAAAAGTGAGAGAGCAAATCGCACAAGCCAAAGCCGACTTGGCAGCAGAGAAGGACCGGATGGCCGCAGAGTGGGCCTCTTTGGATGCCCAGGCCTATAAACTTATGCTCGACCAGAACGCATCACAGGATGTCTTGAAGCGGAAGCATAGATCACACCTGTCGTTAGGGTTCGACCCTCGAAATCTCTTTCACACTCCGGGAGCGGGAACCAGTAATCCGCCGGGGCACCTGGAGGTAAACCGGGTCGAGGCACCAGGGCCAGGAGCGACGGTCCAACCCCGCCTGATGGAACCCCCTCGGCAGAACATTGTGATTCCTCCGCCGGTCCAGACACCTCCGGGTCATTATTCTAATCCTATGGACAATCTTGTCGCAGCTGCTGCGCGATTAGAGGCTATCCCGGTCGAAGGAGACTCTCCGCAAGCAATAGAGACACGTCGGGTTAAAGAGCTTCTCCGAACCGCTTTGATTCAACAGGAGGCATATTCATATAGCCACGATCGGATTCATTCAACACCCCGTCCAAGCCGGAGATATAGTAGGTGCCTGGATGAACCAGCCATATCAAGCAATGCGCGGGGCCGTAAAGCGGCCCGTGGCAATAACCCGGCCAGTGGTGTCACAATGCTTAGGATGTAGTGGACCGGGCTCGGGCACGAAGGGAGGCCGAGTTAGCAGCACAAAACGAGGCGGATCAGCTTACACCGGTTCGTCCAGCCACCCCTGTTGGGCCAGGGGTTGCATCTAGCTTGGGAGTACCCTGTTTAGTCCCCGCTTTACGCAATGTACGCCTGCCCAAGGATTTCAAGGGCCCGCGCAAGGTACCGAATTACACCACTGATTTATCTCCAGAAGCGTGGGTAGAGAGTTACGAGATGGCAATGGAGATGCTGGATGTGGATGAGACTGCGTGTGCAAAGTACTTCACCATGATGCTTGAAGGCACAGCCCGTACTTGGTTGAAGAGCCTGCCGCCTAATTCTATCAGTTCATGGGCCCAGTTGCGGACCCGGTTTATCCAGAATTTCAAAGATACATGTAAGCAGCCTAAATCCATAGTAGACTTGGCGGCTTGTGTTCAGGAGGATGGAGAGTCAACAACCCATTGGGTACGCCGCGTGTCTGAGGTCTTGCACTCGTCGGACAGGATCAATGCTGACTCTCCGATCTTAACCCTGGTGGGCAATTGCCGGTTTAAGCCTCTAAAGCAAAAGTTAGGGCGTATGAAGCGGTTCTGTAATGATATGGGAACTCTCATGGCCGCTTTAGTGAAGTATGCTGATTCTGATAGTACCAAGGATCCTGAGACTGACGATGACGAAGCAGGGAAGGGAAAGAAGAATGGCAACTCTAAGGGGCATCAATACAAACCGGCGGGCCATGGAAACGGAGGAAAACGTAAGGCGGATGGCAGCCTGGACTTTGTGGCTAACACTAATGCGCAGGACAAGGGTCAGCGGCGCAGAGGTAAAGCGACGAATCATAATGGGGCTCCAAATCCTAACCCGGATCGTTTAAACTATTTGCTGAATCAGCCTTGCCCAAAACACGGGACGAAGGAAGCGCCGGCTAACCACCTTTGGAAGAATTGTTTCATTATGCAGGAATTTAAAAATTCTAATGCCTTCCGGTATGACCGTGGATCAGGTGGTGGCTCAGGATCTGGTTTCCATGGGCCGGGTCACGATGGAGCTTCCGGTTCAGGTTTCAATCAGGGCGGTAATAATGACCAGGATAATCAGAATGGTCAAGGGGGTTACAACCAACAGCAGTAGCAGCAGCGATCGGGGTATCAGAGCCAGCCAAAACAGTTGAACAATGGGCAGTATCACGTTTTCACAACTAGCTCGGATAAGCGCGACCGGAAACTTCATAAGCGAGTAGTAAACTCTGTTGAACCGGCCATACCGTGTTATTTACGCTGGTCAGAGCAGCCTATCGTGTGGAG
>NC_057813.1:555963600-555985582 GCF_018294505.1 Triticum aestivum
TCACCAAGGTACTCATGGATGGAGGGAGAAGTATTAACATCCTTTACTATGAGACATTCCGCCGCATGGGGCTAACAGACAAGGATCTCAGACCGTCTAATAAGGTGTTCCATGATGTGGTGCCTGGCAAATCAACATATCCTGTTGGTAAGATAGCCCTGGAGGTGGCTTTTGGGGACGAGCACGATTCCCAATCCGAGACACTAACCTTTGAGGTCATGAAGATCCGGAGCCCATATCACGCCTTGTTTGGGCGGCCGGCTTATGCCAAGTTCATGGCACGGCCTTGTTACATCTATTTGCAGCTCAAGATGCCGGGTCACAAAGGGACAATAACAGTTCATGGGAGCCGCAAGGTTGCTTTGGAGTGTGAGGAAGGTGATGCAGCCTATGCAGAGTCGGTTTGTGCCACGGAGGAGTTAAAATATTATAAGGACAATGTTGATCAGGCAGACATGACCCCTTTGAAGAAACCAACGACAGAGCATGATTTAGATCTGAAGTTCAAATCAGCGGCTGAGACTAAGCTGTTGATTTCGTGTCTGGCGATTCGTCCAAGCAGTTCACTGTCAGTGCTAACTTGGACCCTAAGTAGGAAAGCGCGCTCGTCGAGTTCATCCGTGAGAATCAGGACATTTTTGCATGGAAGCCTTCTGACATGCCAGGTGTACCGAGGGAACTCGCTGAGCACACTCTTAATGTGGATCCTAAGTATAAACCGGTAAAGCAATTTCTCCGCCGGTTTAACGAAGAGAGGCGCAAAGCTATTGGGGAGGAGGTAGCCAGGCTCTTAGCAGCTGGTTTTATCATTGAAGTGTTCCATCCAGAGTGGCTTGCTAATCCGGTGCTAGTTCTTAAGAAAAATGGCACTTGGCGTATGTGTGTGGATTATACAGATCTTAACAAGGCTTGTCCAGCGGATCCTTTTGCCCTCCCCCACATTGACCAGATTATTGATGCCACGACGGGTTGTGAGCGCTTGAGTTTTTTGGATGCATATTCTGGGTATCATCAGATCAAAATGGCGGTTAAGGACCAGGAGAAGACGGCGTTTATTACTCCCTTTGGAGCCTTCTGCTATGTATCTATGCCTTTTGGGCTCAAGAGCGCCCAAGCCACTTATCAAAGGTGTGTACAGAATTGCCTGCATAAACAGATCGTCCGCAATGTGCATGCCTATGTGGATGATATTGTAGTCAAGTCAAGGCAGAAGGAGACGCTGGTTGATGATTTAAAGGAAACCTTTGACAACTTGTGGGTTTACAAGATGATGCTTAACCCTGCCAAATGTGTTTTTGTTGCTCTGGCAGGCAAGTTACTGGGCTTTCTTGTGTCCAACAGAGGAATTGAGGCTAATCCGGAGAAGATTACGGCCATTACCTCCCTGGCTAAACCGAAGTGTATCAACGATGTTCAGCGGTTGGCGGGTCGGATCGCCGCATTGAGCCGGTTTATCAGCCGCCTCGGAGAGAAGGCCATCCCTTTATACCAGATGTTGAGAAAGACAGATCAATTCATCTGGAGTCCAGCTGCTGATGAGGCGTTGGAGGACTTGAAGCGGCAATTAGCCAATCTACACGTTCTTGCCGCTTCGGCCGACAAGGAGCCGTTATTGTTATACGTAGCGGCCAATGCTCATGCAGTTAGCGTGGCTATTGTGGTAGAAAGCAAGGAGGCAGGCAAGGAATATCCGGTTCAGTGACCGGTTTACTATATCAGCGAGGTGCTTATTGAATCCAAGCAAAGGTATCCGCATTGGCAGAAGCTGGTATATGGAATTTTCATGGCAAGCCGGAAGCTGAAGCAATATTTCCAAGGGCACCCTATCACAGTGGTCAGTTCAGCTCCCTTGGGCGATATCATACAGAACCGGGAGGCGACTGGCCGGATTGCCAAGTGGGCTATAAAACTTGGGCCGCACGGATTGAAGTACGTACCCCGGACGGCGGTGAAGTCTCAAGCACTTGTTGATTTCATCAATGATTGGACAGAGTTGCAAGCACCAGAGGAGAAACCGGATCACACATATTGGAGTATCCATTTTGATGGATCCAGGCAATTGGAAGGCTCGGGGGCTGGAGTCGTGTTAACTTCTGCACGAGGTGATAAGTTTTGTTATGTTCTCCGCTTAATGTTCCCTTGTGCTAATAATGCAGCTGAGTATGAAGCCTTGCTCCATGGTCTCCGGATGGCTAAGGAGATGAATCTAAGTCGGGTTAAGTGCTTCGGTGACTCGGACCTCGTAGCTCAACAGGTGTCTGGCACTTGGGATTCTAAAGACCCACTCATGGCTGCATATCGTCGTGAGGTCGATATCGTTGCAGGTCACTTCAAGGGTTATCAGGTGGATCACGTGGACCGTCAAAAAAATGAAGCGGCGGACGCTTTAAGCTGGTTGGGCTCTCAGTGTAAACTGGTCCCGCCTAATGTCTTTCTTGATGTGTTGCACAATCCGTCAGTCAAGCTCCTAGGTGAAGCGGATTTGGCTATTCCTGATCCGGAGGCTCAATTGGTGGTAGCCCTGCATGTTATACCGGATTGGACAGTTCCCTATCTTGCATACATGAACCGGGGAGAGTTGACAGAGGATGAGACTTTAGCCAGGCAGATAATCCGGCGATCCAAATCTATGACAATTCTCAATGGAGAATTGCATCATTGCAGTATAACAGGGGCGTTTCAACGCTGCGTCTCTCCTGAGGAAGGTTGTGAAATTTTACGCGAAATCCATGAAGGGGATTGTGGTCACCACGCCGGTTCAAAGTCTCTGGTGGCTAAGGCGTTTCGTCACGGGTTTTACTGGTTGACGGCTCATGCTGATGCGGAGGACTTGGTTAAACGGTGTGATGGCTGTCAGAAATTTTCAAGGCATGCTCATGTGCCGGCTCAATAATTGAGGATGATTCCAATTACTTGGCCGTTTGCGACTTGGGGGCTGGATATGGTCGGACCTTTTAAAAGGTCCAAGGATAAGAAAACCCACCTTTTGGTGGCAGTTGACAAGTTTACCAAGTGGGTTGAACCGGAGCCTGTCAGCAAGTGTGATGCAGCTACAGCGGTTCAGTTCATTAAAAAAGTGATTTTCCGGTTTGGCTTTCCACATAGTATCATTACTGACAATGGTACCAATTTATCCAAGGGTGCTATGAAGGAATTCTGTGAATGTGAGCACATCATACTGGACGTATCATCAGTGGCTCACCCCCAGTCCAATGGACAGGCAGAATGAGCTAATCAAGAGATCTTGCGAGGCATCAAACCCCGACTTATGGTTCCACTGCAAAGAACACCGGGATGTTGGGTTGAAGAACTACCATCTGTACTATGGAGTATCAACACTACGCCCAACCGATCCATAGGATACACACCGTTTTTTATGGTCTACGGAGCAGAGGCGGTTCTCCCTAGTGATATCCGGCACGATTCGCCTCGTGTGGCGGCTTATGTTGAAGCGGACAATGAGACAGCACGGCAAGATGCTTTGGACCTATTAGATGAGGAGCGTGACGTAGCGGCTGCCCGCTCGGCGATTTATCAACAAGACCTTCGTCGCTATCACAGTCGCCGGGTCAGAACCAGAACTTTTCAAGAAGGAGATTTGGTGCTTCGGCTCATCCAAGATCAGCCGGATACGCACAAGTTATCCCCACCTTGGGAGGGACCTTTCGTGGTCAGCAAGAATCTGCACAATGGGTCGTACTATCTGATTGATATTCGAGAGCATCAAGACTCACGCACATCAGAGGAGGAGACCAACAGGCCGTGGAATATAGCTCATCTTCGACCTTACTACACTTGAGCCATTGGCTCTATCTATGTACATATTATGGCAGTGTATATATTATCATTGAAATAATAAAACCGGAGCCTCAGCTAAAGCGGGGTCTCTGTCCTTTCATATCATGCGTGGTTACATGGAGTGGTTCTGTTTTAAAACGGCCTCCGGTTTACCCCTTGAAATTTGCTTTTCAAAGCAGTTTTGAGATATCACTTGGGGCCTTGGTCGTGTCTGAACCAACACGACACCTTTTGATAGGCGAAAGCCACCAGATCACTTGGGGACATGGTCAAGTCTGAACCAGTCACGCCTCTTGATCGGCCTAAGGCCACAAAATCACTTGGGGGCTTGGTCGAACCCGAACCATTGCCACGCCTCTTGATCGGCATAATTGCCACGGTTTCATTTGGGGACCTGGCTGACTTGAACCATTATCACTCCTATTGGGGGCTTGGTCCTGTCCGACCACGGTAACACCATATGATCAACTCAGTAAAGCATTTTTTTGCAAGCGGTTTTTATCATTGCCTTTGCTGCCATATTTCTTTTATGACTATTCTTCAATTTTTTGTTGTGTTTCCTTTGAACCAACAACACTTTTTACCGGTTCAGCTGACGGAAATCGGTTCATTGGTATTCCGGAGAAATATGCCCGGTTTAACTTTCCTGTTAACATCATGAAGTAAGCAGGGGGGTTCATAATAACCCAGCACGATTTACAAGGGAATTGTTTTCTCCCCTTTGATGATCACGGTTTATAAATACTCTGTTTCAAGTCTGGCTAAGCCAACTTCATACCCTGCGATGGCAGGTATTTTGTATCGCATATTTGATTATATGTTTTGAGTACATTGATATATATATATCAAGGTTATAAACCGGTTGGCGGTATAACCGCCACCGCAGTTCAAGATTTTCTGATTGCAGGAAATATAATTAAGGATTTCAAGCAAAAGCATCAGTACTTATGCACGAAGGCATATTTCGAGACAGAAGTATTGACTCTCCTATTACAAGGCAACGCGGTGCCCAAATAAGATCATTGTTGTTCCAGCGGATCATAATAAAGCAGTTATGTAAACCGGCTTCCGGTTCAAGCTTGCTCATCAAACCAGTCTGATGGTTGTGGGTCGTCCCGCGCTGCTTCAGCTTCCTCATCTCTATCCATTGGCTGGAAATCAACAGTGGACCAGTCGATTCCCATTAAAGCTTGAAAGACAGCTTCTTCATGGATCAGAGAAGACGGTTCAATATCAGGAGCGTAAGTATGCTTACGGATGGGAGGAATCAGATTTTCTGCTTCAGGAGTTGGTGCAGGCACTCGTTTGTTCTAGTCATTGTACTGAGCTTGATAATGCGACAAGTCTGCCTCTTCAGCCAATTGACAAGCCAGAGGGCATACTGCACGGTTTATCACCCTCAAATCATCTTCATTGAACTCTGAGCCATCTTCCTTCAAGCTGGGATAGCCTTGAGCTGCTTCAACAGGATAGAAATCCGGCACCCAAGCTTTTTCCCGGATCAAGGCATTAATGGCTCCGGTTCGAGCAACAGATTTCTTTAGTTCTTCAATCCGGGCAGGAAGCATTGACAACCTATTAAGAGTGTCTTGGATTAAGGAAGGTGCCGGATTGTTATGCGATATAGTAGTGATGATCCGTTGCGCTCCGGTATACAGTTGTTCAATTAAAGTGTAGGCAGCCTTCAATTTCTTTCGAACATCTGACCCTAAGTGGCCAATGCGTGTACCTGTAAGAATACAAGAAAGATCACAAACCGGATTTATTATAAGCAGGCCAGAGTTGTTCACGCAATCCAAAGGGACTTACCAAAGATAGCAGCGGTCATGGAATGTACTTGGCGCTTTACGGCGGTCAGCTCATCTACCACCGGTTTAAGAGCAGCTTCAGCGTTTTCAGCTCTTTTTATTAAATCGGCCTTCTTAGTGGCCCAATCAGTCCGCTCCTTCTCGAAGCCCTCCTTCAGCTGTTCTGTCACACTCAAAGCGCTGGTTAATTCTTCCTTTGCCTTGTCGGTTTCAGCTTGCTGGGTTTTCAAAATTTCCTGCAGATCAGTAATCCGGTCTTCTTTGATCTGCACTTCAGCCTGCATAAAGACAGTGCTTGGCTTTCAATAAACGGTACAAGAATTTGAAGTACCAACCACATAACAAGTTATATGCTTGATACTTGGGGGCTAATGCACCTTCAATTTTCATCTGTTACTAAATTACAAGTCCCAAGCTCAATACAGGTATTCAACTTGGCACTTGGGGGCTAATGGCTATTTGCTCAATTATGTTTTGATAGTAGAATCTTTATTGGAGTCCTGGTTTAACTATACTAAGTTGAACCGGCACTTGGGGGCTACATTGATGGAGTTCAAAGTATTGAGGACTATATTCAAGTCCCGGTTTGAAGAAGATTACAAACCGGCCCTTGGGGGCTAGGAGGATTAATACAGTGGCAGTAATTAAAGAAAGAAGAAGCATAAGGAAGTTACCACAAATTTATCCCTCATCATCTTTACCATGCCAGCTTCACAGTCACGACTAGTGTATAACCGGTTCAAGTAACCAGAATGAAGATCTCGGGCACTCAAAGCAGCATATGTTTCCAGATCAACATCCCATTTGCCTTTGTTCATGGCAGAGAAATCCTCTTTGACAGTATGCTTAGCTAAAGCGACAGGATTCCCTGGTTCAGAGTGACCTACGCCGGTAATTACAACATCATCATCCTTGGACTCGCCGGTTTGCGTTGGCACGGTCGGTTTATCGGCAGGCTTTGAAGGGCTGCAGGATCTATCAATCCGGACGGAGCTGGCAGGCTGATCAGTAGGGACTGAGGTATCGATAGGCCTTTTATCAATAATGGTATCATTTTGCAAAGGAGGGTCATTGGGAATATCCTCAGGAACGAACGCTTCAAGATCCGGTGTTTCATCCTGCTCAGGGGCAGTGTCTTCCTCGGCCGCTTTATTCAGGCGGGCTTTCTTGCTTGGTTTAGGTTTAGCCCTGGAAGAGAAACAAAGAGTCAAGGAACAGCATAAGTTATAACATGGTATACCGGAAGCATATATTCAGTCTAGCTTACCCAAGAACCGTTTTCAATGGTGGCAGCTGAGTGGCCAACGATTCACCAGAGGAAGAATGGGAGGTAACCTGATAATCGGAGTCGGATGGATTAAGAGGTTGACGGATTAAACCCGCTCTAGGAGGTAAATTAAACCCGCTTTCGAACCGGATTGTTTGGTAAACCGGCGGAGGTAACTACCTGGCCACTGTGCCGGGTTGTGCGGAGAGCTTCATGTTGCTGAGTCTTCATAAGAAATTTGGGATCCAAGTAAGCAAGAGGATGAGAAAATTTAATTTTCCGGTTTGCCTGGCGAAATTTTGGCAAAGGCAAAGGATCTGAATCGGAAGAGAGAATAGTTACCTCAGCGACATCAGCATTACTGGCTTCAGCGTCGTCCTGACAAGTATAATTATCAATAAGGCGTATAAAAAGTAAGCCTAGTGAATCGAGTTCTACCTCAGGGTCCGAGTGACCCACATCATCATCAACAGCCGGATCAGATGAAACAGTGGTTTTCTTCTTCTTAGCAGGCTTCTTAACAACCTTGGTTTTTAGCCGGGTTGGCCGTTCTGTCTTCTCCAGTTTGTCTTGTGGAAGCTTCTTGCTCCAAAACGGATTAGCACCCTGGTTAAGCAGCAATTAATGTCAGACAAAGATAGCAATAATAGGTTCAGTAAAAGGTACAATTAAAATCTTACAGTTGGCGGTTTGTTGGTAGCACAGAAAGGTGCCAGGCCGGTTTGAGCACAGAGGTGCTCCGGTTCGTTCAGCATTTTCTTCACAGCCTCTGTGACTTCATCATCGGAGAGCTGAATGTTGGTGTGTCGGAGTGGGTCATCAACGCTACCAGTATACTGGCACATTAAACCGGAGCGCCGGCTAAGAGGCAGTATGCTCCATGATATCCAACAGCGTGCGAGATCAACTCCTGTTAAAACGTTGGCCATGAAGGCTCGGAGCTTGGATAATTGCGGAGCGTATTTACTCCTCTCCTTGGCACTTAACCTTTGTGGGAAGGGGTGTGTATTGCTGAGCCGTTCCGGACGAAAACCAGGCAAAGGATTTTCATCACCAGGGGAAGTATCTTTGCAGTAAAACCATGTTGCATTCCATTCCTTGGGGTGACTGTGTAGTTTGGCATGAGGATAAGTGATTACTTTCCTTTTCTGAATTGCCATACCGCCCAATTCGGTATTGGGACCATCAGTGAATTCTGTACAGCGGTTTAAGTGGAAGCAGTCTCTGAACAATTCAACTGTGGGCTTCTCTTGAAGGTACACCTCACAGAGCACTTGGAAGTGACATAGGTTGGTAACAGAATTGGGGCCAATATCTTGCGGGCGAAGTTGAAAATTGGCTAGTACGTCCCGGTAAAATTTGGAGCTGGGCGGTTTGAAGCCCCGGGCTAAGTGATCCGCAAAGATCACAACCTCTCCCTCTTGAGGTGTGGGAGGACATTCATTGCCAGGAACCCTCCAGTGGATAGTCTCTTTGCTGTCTAAAGCGCTGATTGAAACTAAATTGTCCAGCTGAGTTTCTATGACGCGAGAAGGAACCCAGTTGCACTCATATACTTGTTTGGCCATGATGAGATCTACAAGAAATAAGTGATTCCGGTTCAAGAATGCGCTGGTATGAACAATGTTAAACCGGAGGCAGTACACTTAAACCGGATTTTTATGAGGTGGCATCATATGGCTACAGAAGTCTGGCGGTTCAACAAGGGGACTAATGGTATCTACCGGTTTATTAACTATTTCTATATTAAGTTAAACTGCCTAATCTAAACATTTAAAGCAATTGAGGTTACGGATGGCTAAGTATGCAGAAACAGGTTTCACAAGGTCTTATTGCAGCAATGGATCTGATGCAAGTTCAGAAAAACAGATAATATTTAGAAGATTAAAACAGAACTGAAGTGAGTCAATGGGCAGGTATGTAGATGAGATCTATGGACTTGAGCGTGAAACTACAGGCGGATACTAAGAAGCTACTACTGGTCAGAGCAAGGTTTCACAGATATGTTCAGGAATCTAGGTGCGAGTACGAACAAGTGATGAACACGGCAAGAACATGAAACCCTAGAGTGGATCTATGTTAAGAAGAACAGAAGACTTACCTGAGTTGAAGAAGACGCGGAAGGCTACCGCAGTGCTCTGGTACGTTCAGGTTGATGCAGCGGCCCAAGACGGTGCAGAGGTCAACGGCGGCGGCGAAGCTCCGAGGCTGGCGACGCGAGGAAGACGAAGAGAAAGAGACGAAGGGGAGAAAAGGAAATGACCCTTCGGTCCTATTTATAAGGCAAAGGACGTGTGTCAGGCGCGCGAATCCAGGAGCCACAAGATTCGGACGTTGAGTTGCTGCCTTGGGTATCGCAGAAGGCGTTATAAATATTAAACTTCATGATGACGTCAGGCCGGTTTACAGCAACCAGAGATGATGACGACATGGCGGTTTACCAATTACAAGAAGATGTGAAGACAAAGATTTTTGTGAAGGATTGACATGAACCAGTTCAAATCAATCTGGGGCCTAATGTTGGGGATATTACCACTGGGCGTGAACCGGCCTACCTAGGCCAGGTTAACTTCATTAATAGTGTAAGGGTGATTAAGCAGATAAGGGCCCAAGGCCTGTAGTCGGTTTAGAACCTGTAGCCGTAAACCGGCTTGGTATGTAAACTTGTATTGTAAGTTAGGAATAGAGAGAGACCAACCGGGATACGAGTATGAACCGGTGTGGGACTCTGTGGACCGACGGGCGTCACCCGTGTATATAAGGGGACGACCCGGCGGCGGTTCAGGGACAGACAACAACAACTCGAGCCTAGGCGAAGCTTGTTTGCTCCCTAGCCATCGAAACCACATCAATTCCATCACAACTAGACGTAGGCTTTTACCTTCATCGAAGGGGCCGAACTAGTATAAACCCTTGTGTCTTTGTGTCTGCTTTAACCCCTTCAAGTTAACCTGTAGCGATGGCTCCACGACTAAGTCCTTTCATGAGGACATCTGCCGTGACAAATCCACGATAGTATAGAAACTTCCAAATTAAGTTTTTCCTCATAAGCTTGCATCAAAGCATCAACGATATGTTTGGTAAAAGCTTTATTTTGACAATAAGCATGAGGATAATTCAACACGGATTGCAACAAGGAAATACAATCTATTAAAGAACAATTATCATAATTAAATTTCTTGAAATCCATAATAGTGGGTTCAATGCTATTTAAAGTCTTGACCTCTCCAATCCCACTTTTACCAAATTTAGCATCAAGATCTGAAAACTCCGAATCACTGGGACGCCTTTTAACTAAAGTTGACTTATCTCCAGTCCCATCATTATTAAGATTCATATTGCAAAACAAAGATTTAATTGGGGACACATCAATAACTTTTAGATCTTCATCATTATTTTCATGGAAACTAGAAGAACACGCTTTAACAAAGCAATCTTTCTTAGCACGCAATCTAGCGGTTATTTATTTGCACTCATCAATGGAAATTCTCATGGATTTGAGAGACTCATTGATATCATGCTTAGGAGGAGTAGATCTAAGTTTCAAAGAATCAACATCAAGCGAAAGTCTATCAACGATCCTAGCCAAATCATCAACTTTAAGCAATTTTTCTTCAAGCAAGAAATTAAAAATATTTTGAGAGATCATAAAATCTTTAACACTATTCTCAAAATCATAGGGCATCTTATTTAATTTCCATAAGAATTGTTGTAAGAATTACCATAATTATTAGAGAAATTACTAGGGAACGGTCTAGGATTAAAGTTTCCTCTATAGGCATTGTTACCAAAATTATTCCTACCAACAAAATTCACATCCATAGATTCATTACTATTCTCAATCAAAGTAGACAAAGGCATATCATTGGGGTCAATAGGAGCACTCTTAGTAGCAAACAATTTCATAAGTTCATCCATCTTTCCACTCAAAACATTAATTTCTTCTATAGCATGCACTTTTTTACTAGTAGATCTTTCGGTGTGCCATTGAGAATAATTGGCCATAATGTTATCAAGGAGTTTAGTAGCTTCTCCTAGGGTGATTTCCATAAAAGTGCCTCTCGCGGCCGATTCTAAAAGATTTCTAGAAGCAAAATCCAATCCGGCATAAATATTTTGTATGATCATCCATAAATTCAAACCATGAGTAGGGCAATTGTGAATCATCAATTTCATTCTTTCCCAAGATTGGGCAACATGCTCATGATCAAGTTGTTTAAAATTCATAATATCGTTCCTAAGAGAGATGATCTTAGTGGGATGGAAATACTTAGAGATAAAAGCATATTTGCACTTATTCCATGAATCAATACTATTCTTAGGCAAAGACGAAAACCAAATTTTAGCACGATCTCTAAGTGAAAATGGAAATAACTTCAATTTAATAATACCATTGTCTCTATCTTTGTTCTTTTGCATCACACACAAATCAACAAAGTTGTTTAGATGAGTAGCGGCATCTTCACTAGGAAGGCCGGAGAATTGACCTTTCATAACAAGATCAGTAAAGCAGCATTGATTTCACAAGATCCAACATCATTAAGAGGAGCAATTGGAGTGCTAAGGAAATCATTATTATTGGTATTGGAGAAGTCACACAATTTGGTATTATATTGCGCCATTGCGACAAGCAATCCAACACACAAGCAAACATAAAGGGCTAGCAAAAGAGAGAGGAGATTGGGAAAGAGAGGGCGAATAAAACGGCATGGGTGAAGTGGGGGAGAGGAAAACGAGAGGCAAATGGCAAATAATGTAATGCGAGGGAGATGAGTTTGTGATGGGTACTTTGTATGTCTTGACTTGAGCGAAGACCTCCCTGGCAACGGCGCCAGAAATCCTTCTTGCTACGTCTTGAGCTTGCGTTGGTTTTCCTTGAAGAGGAAAGGGTGATGCTGCAAAGTAGAGTAAGTAATTCCCTCATTTTTTGAGAACCAAGGTATCAATCAAGTAGGAGGCTCCTCAAAAGTCCCACGCACCTACACAAACAAACAAGAACCTCGCAACCAACACATTAAGGGGTTGTCAATCCCTTCACGGCCACTTGCGGAAGTGAGATCTGATAGAGATAATATGATAAGATAAATATTTTTGGTATTTTTATGATATAGATTGGAAAGTAAAAGATGCAAATAAAAGTAGATGGCAAACTTATATGATAAAAGATAGACCCGGGGGCCATAGGCTTCACTAGTGGCTTATCTCAAGAGAGCATAAGTATTACAGTGGGTGAACAAATAAGTAGACCGACTCCTGCCTGCATCTACTAATATTACTCCACACATCGACCAACCCCTGCTTGCCTCTAGGGTATTAAGTTCATGAAGAACAGAGGAACGCATTAAGAAAGATGACATGATGTAGAGGGATAAACTCATGCAATATGATATAAACCCCATCTTTTTATCCTTGATGGCAGCAATACAATACGTGACTTGCTGCCCCTGCTGTCACTGGGAAAGGACACCACAAGATTGAACCCAAAGCTAAGCACTTCTCCCATTGCAAGAATGATCAATCTAGTAGGCCAAACCAAACAGATAATTCGAAGAGACTTGCAAAGATAACTTTATCATACATTAAAAAAATTCAGAGTAGATTCAAATATTTCTCATAGATAAACTTGATCATAAACCAACAATTCATCGGATCTCGACAAACACATCGCAAAAAGAGTTCATCGAATAGATTTCCAAGAAGATCAAGGAGAACTTTGTATTTAGATTCAAAGAGAGAGAAGAAGCCATCTAGCTAATAACTATGGACCCGAAGGTCTATGGTAAACTACTCACAACTCATCGAAAGGGCCTTTTAGATGATGTAGAGGCCCTCCATGGTCGATTCCCCCTCCGGCAGAGTGCCGGCGAAGGCTCCAAGATGGGATCTTGCAGATACAGAAGGTTGCGGCGATGGAATTAGGTTTTCGTGGTCGCCTCTAATGGTTTCAGGGTACGGGTGTATATATAGGAGGAAGAAGTACGTCGGTGGACGCTCGAGGGGCCCATGAGGGTGGGGGCACGCCCAGCCCTAGGGGCGCGTCGGGCACCCTCGTGGCCGCCTCGCTTGTTGCTTGATGCTACGTCTTGACCTTGCATTGGTTTTCCTTGAAGAGGAAAGGGTGATGCAGAACCAAGGTATCAATTCAGTCTGAGGCTCCTCAAAAGTCCCACACACCTACACAAACAAACAAGAACTCGCAACCAACGCAATAAAGGGGTTGTCAATCCCTTCACGACCACTTGCGAAAGTGAGATCTAATAGATATAGTATGATAAGATAAATATATTTTTGGTATTTTATAATATAGATGCAAAAAGTGAAGATGCAAATAAAAGTAGATTGGAAGAAAATATGATAAGAGATAGACCCTAGGGCCATAGGTTTCACTAGAAGCTTCTCTCAAGATAGCATAAGTATTACGGTGGGTGAACAAATTACTGTCGAGCAATTGATAGAAAAGCGAATAATTATGAGATTATCTAGACATGATCATGTATATAGGCATCACGTCCGCAACAAGTAGACCGACTCATGCCTGCATCTACTACTATTACTCCACACATAGACCAACTCCTGCCTGCATCTAGAGTATTAAGTTCATACAGAACAGAGTAACGCATTAAGCAAGATGACATGATGTAGAGGGATAAACTCATGCAATATGATATAGACCACATCTTTTTATCCTCGATGGCAACAATACAACACGTTCCTTGCAACCCTTTCTGTCACTGGGTAAGGACACCGCAAGATTGAGCCCAAAGCTAAGCACTTCTCCCATGGCAAGAAAGATCAATCTAGTAGGCCAAACAAAACTGATAATTCGAAGAGACTTGCAAAGATAACTCAATCATACATAAAAGAATTCAGAGAAGATTCAAATATTATTCATAGATAAACTTGATCATAAACCCACAATTCATCGGATCTCGACAAACACACTGCAAAAAGAGTTTACATCGAGTAGATCTCCACAAGAGAGGGGGAGAACATTGTATTGAGATCCAAAAAGAGAGAAGAAGCCATCTAGCTAATAACTATGGACCCGAAGGTCTGTGGTAAACTACTTAAAACTCATTGGAGGGGCTATGGTGTTGATGTAGAAGCCCTCCATGGTCGATTACCCCTCCGGCGGAGCGCCGGCGAAGGCTCCAAGATGGGATCTCGTGGATACAGAAGGTTACGGCGGTGGAAATTGTGTTTCGGGTGCTCCCTAGATGTTTTCAGGGTACGTAGGCTTATATAGGAGGAAGAAGTACGTTGGTGGCCGCTCAAGGGGCTCACGAGATAGGGGGCGCGCCCTACCCTCTCGTGGCCGCCTTGGCTGCTTCTTGACTTGCACTCCAAGTCCTCTGGATCATGTTCGTTGCAAAAATCACGCTCCCGAAGGTTTCATTCCGTTTGGACTCGGTTTGATATTCCTTTTCTTCGAAATACTGAAATAGGCAAAAAAACAGCAATACGAGTTGGGCCTCCGGTTAGTATGTTAGTCCCAAAAATGATAATAATGTGTAAAATAAAGCCCATAAACATCCAAAAGAGGTAATATAATAGCATGGAACAATCAAAAATTATAGATACGTTGGAGACGTATCAAGCATCCCCAAGCTTAATTCCTGCTCGTCCTCGAGTAGGTTAATGATAAAAACAGAATTTTTGATGTGGAATGCTACCTAGTATAATTCTCAATGTAATTTCTCTTTATTGTGGCATGAATGTTCAGATCCAAGTGATTCAAAATAAAAGTTCATATTGACAAAAAGAAATAGCAATACTTCAAGCATACTAATAAAAGCAATCATGTCTTCTCAAAATAACATGGCTAAAGAAAGTTCATCCCTACAAAATCATATAGTTAGGCTATGCTTCATTTTCATCACACAAAGATGTTCCCAACTTCTATACCCCCGATGACAAGCCAAGCAATTGTTTCGTACTTAAATAATCTCAAACTCTTTCAACCTTCACGCAATACATGAGCGTGAGCCATGGACATAGCACTATGGGTGGAATAGAATAATGATTGGGGATTGTGTGGAGAAGACAAAAAAGGAGAAAGTCTCACATTGACGAGGATAATCAACGGGCCATGGGAATGCCCATCAATTGATGTCAACATGAGGAGTAGGGATTGCCATGCAACGGATACACTAGAGCTATAAATGAATGAAAGCTCAACAAAAGAAAACTAGTGGGTGTGCATCCAACTTGCTTGCTCACGAAGACCTAGGGCTTTTGAGGAAGCCCATCATAGGAATATACAAGCCAAGTACTATAATGAAAAATTCCCACTAGTATATGAAAGTGACAACATATGAGACTCTCTACATGAAGAACAAGGTGCTACTTTGAAGCACAACATATGAGACTCACTACATGAAAAACAAGGTGCTACTTTGAAGCACAAGTGTGGAAAAAGAGATAGTAGCATTGCCCCTTTATTTATTTATTTTTCCTTTTCTTTCTTTCTTTCTTTTTTTCTTTTTATTTTTTTCTTTAGCCTTTTTTTTCTTTTGGCCTTTTTTTTTCTTTTTGGGCAATGCTTAATAATGATGATCATCACACTTTTATTGATTACAACACATGAATTACAACTCGAAACTAGAACAAGATATGACTCCATATGAATGCCTCCGGTGGTGTACCGGGATGGTGCAATGAATCAAGAGTGACATGTATAAAAAATTATGCATGGTGGCTTTGCCAAAAATACGATGTCAACTAAATGATCATGCAATGGCAATATGACAAAAGTAATGAATGTCATGATGATGATGAACAGAACGGTGGAAAGTTGCATGGCAATATATCTCGGAATGGCTATGGAAATGCCATAAATAGGTAGGTATGGTGGCTATTTTGAGGACGATATAAGGAGGTTTATGTGTGATAGAGCATATCATATCACGGGGTTTGGATGCACCGGCGAAGTTTGCACCAACTCTTAAGGTGAGAAAGGGCAATGCACGATACCGAAGAGGCTAGCAATGATGGAAAGGTAAAAGAGCATATAATCCATGGACTCAACATTAGTCATAATAACTCATATACTTATTGCAAAAATTTAGAAGTCATGAAAAAACAAGCACTATGAGCATGCTCCTAGGGGGATAGATTGGTAGGAAAAGACCATCGTTCGTCCCCGACCGCCACTCATAAGGTTGCACAAGCCAGGTACACTTCATGCTTCAAATTTGTTACACAACTTTAACCATACGTGCATGCTATGGGACTTGCTAAATTTAACACAAGCATTCTTTAAATTCATAATCACCCAACTAGCATGACTTTAATATCACTACATCCCTATCTCAAAACAATTATCAAGTATCAAGTTGATCATAGCATCCAATTCACTTCTTATGATAGTTTTTATTATACCCAACTTGGATGCTCATCATCCTAGGACCAATTTATAACCATAGCAAATACCATGTTGTTCTAGAAGACTCTCAAAATAAGATAAGTGAATCATGGGAGATCAACAATTTCTTCAAAATTAATCCACCGTCGTGCTCTAAAAGATATAAGTGAAGCACTAGAGCAAAAACTATCTAGCTCAAAAGATATAAGTGAAGCACATAGCATATTCTAATAAATTTCATAAAATAGGCTTCTCCCAAAAGGTGTGTTACAGCAAGTATGATTGTGGTAAACTAAAAAGCAAAGACTAATATAATACACGACGCTCTAAGCAAAACACATATCATGTGGCGAATAAAAATATAGCTCCAAGTAAAGTTACCAATGAATGAAGACGAAAGAGGGGATGCCTTCCGGGGCCATCCCCAAGCTTAGGCTTTTGGCTATTCTTGAATATCTTGGGGTTACTTGGGCATCCCCAAGCTTAGGCTCTTGCCACTCTTTATTCCATAGTCCATCAAAGCTTTACCCAAAAACTTGAAAACTTCACAACACAAAACTCAACAGGAAATCTTATAAGCTCCGTTAGTGAAAGAAAACAAAACCACCACATAAGGTACTGTAATGAAATCATTATTTATTTATATTGGTGTTAAACCTACTGTATTCCAAGTTCTCTATGGTTCATACCCTTACATACTAGCCATAGATGCATCAAAATAAGCAAACAACACACGAAAAACAGAATCTGTCAAAAACAGAACAGTCTGTAGCAATCTGTAACTAACGCAAACTTATGGAACTCTAAAAATCCTACCAAAATAGTAACTACTGGACAATTTGTTTATGGATCATCAGCAAGAATAATCAGTGCAAAACTTGTTTCTGTGATTTATTGAATTTTTTCTCGTGAGCACAAAGTTTCTGTTTTTCAGCAGAATCAAATCAACTATTACCATAGGTTATCCTACAGGTTCTACTTGGCACAAACACTAATTAAAGGATAAAAAACATTTAAACAGAAAGTAGATGCAAAATTTATTACTAAACAGGAACAAAAAGAACATAAAGAAAATTGGGTTGCCTCCCAACTAGCGCTATCGTTTAACGCCCCTAGCTAGGCATAAAAGCGAAGATAGATCTAAGTAGTGCCATCTTTGGCACTTGATTCATGCGTAGCTCGCACGATAGATTCATAAGGTAATTTGACTTTCTTTCTTGGAAAGTGCTCCATGCCTTTCTTTAATGGAAATTGGAATCTAATATTCCCTTCCTTCATATCAATAATCGCACCAATCATTCTAAGGAAAGGTCTACCAAGAATAATAGGGCAAGAAAGATTGCAATCTATATCAAGAACGATAAAATCTACGGGCACCAAATTTATATTTGCAACAATGAGAACATCATTGATCCTTCCCATTGGCTTTTTAATGGTGGAATCCGCAAGGTGCAAATTTAAAGAGCAATCATCAAGATCATGGAAACCTAGAATATCACATAAAGTTTTCGGAATCGTGGAAACACTAGCACCCAAATCACACAAAGCAAAACACTCATGATCTTTAATTCTAATTTTTATAGTAGGTTCCCACTCATCATTAAGTTTTCTAGGTATAGAAACTTCCAAATTGATTTTTTCATCATAAGATTGCATCAAAGCATCAACGATATGTTTGGTAAAAGCTTTATTTTGACTATAAGCATGTTGAGAATTAACAACGAATTGCAACAAGGAAATGCAACTTTCTAAAGAACAATTATCATAATCAAAATCCTTGAAATACGAGATAGTGGGTTCAATACTATTTAAAGTCATGACCTCTCCAATCCCACTTTACCAAATTTAGCATCAAGATCTAAAAACTCCGAATTTTTGGGACGCCTTCTAAATAAAGTTGACTCATCTCCAGTCCCATTATTATCAAGATTCATATTGCAAAACAAAGATCTAATAGGGGACACATCAATAACTTTAATATCTTCATCATTATTTTCATGGAAACTAGAAGAACACGCCTTTATAGACCTATCTTTCTTAGCACGTAATCTAGCGGTTCTTGCCTTCACTCGTCAATGGAAATTCTCATTACTTTGAGAGACTCATTGATATCATGCTTAGGGGAAGAAGATCTAAGTTTAAGAGAATCGACATCAAGCGAAAGTCTATCAACGTTCCTAGCCAAATCATCAACTTTGAGCAATTTTTCTTCAAGCAAAGCATTAAAATTCTTTTGAGAAATCATAAATTCTTTCACACTATTCTCAAAATCCGAGGGCATCTTATTAAAATTACCATAAGAGTTATTGTAGGAATTTCCATAATTATTAGAGGAATTACTAGGGAATGGTCTAGAATTAAAGTTTCCTCTATAAGCATTGTTTCCGAAACTATTCCTACCAACAAAATTCACATCCATAGATTCATTATTATTCTCAATCAAAAGTAGACAAAGGCATATCATTGGGATCAAGAGGAGTATTTTTAGTAGCAAACAATTTCATAAGTTCATCCATCTTTCCACTCAAAACATTGATTTCTTCTATAGCATGCACTTTTTTACTAGAAGATCTTTTGGTGTGCCATTGAGAATAATTTGCCATAATATTATCAAGAAGTTTTGTAGCATCTCCTAACGTGATTTCCATAAACGTGCCTCCCACGGCCGAGTCTAAGAGATTCCTAGAAGCAAAGTTCAAACTGGCATAAAATTTTTGTATGATCATCCATAAATTCAAACCATGAGTAGGGCAATTGCGAATCATCAATTTCATTCTTTCCCAAGATTGGGCAACATGCTCATGATCAAGTTGTTTAAAATTCATAATATCGTTCCTAAGAGTGATAATCTTAGCGGGAGGAAAATACTTAGAGATAAAAGCATCTTTGCACTTGTTCCAAGAATCAATACTATTTTTAGGCAAAGACGAAAACCAAGATTTAGCACGATCTCTAAGTGAAATCGGAAATAACTCCAATTTAACAATATCATTATCTGTATCTTTCTTCTTTTGCATATCACACAAATCAACAAAGTTGTTTAGATGAGTAGCGGCATCTTCACTAGGAAGGCTGGCGAATTCATCTTTCATAACAAGATTCAGCAAAGCAGTATTGATTTCACAAGACTCAATATCATTAAGAGGAGAAAGCGGAGTACTAAGGAAATCATTATTATTGGTATTCAAGAAATCTCACAATTTGGTATTATCTTGCACCATGACAACAAGTAATCCAACACACAAGCAAACAGAAAAAGGCAAGCGAAAAGAGAGGAGGAGATTGGGAAAGAGAGGGCGAATAAAACGGCAAGGGTGGAGTGGCAGAGAGGAAAGAGAGAGGCAAATGGCAAATAATGTAAATGTGAGGGAGACGAGTTTGTGATGGGTACTTGGTATGTCTTGACTTGAGCGAAGACCTCCCTGGCAACGGCGCCAGAAATCCTTCTTGCTATGTCTTGAACTTGCGTTGGATTTCCTTGAAGAGGAAAGGGTGATGCATCACAGTAGCGTAAGTATTTCCCTCAGTTTTTGAGAACCAAGGTATCAATCCAGTAGGAGGCTCCATAAAAGTCCCACGCACCTACACAAACAAACAAAGAACTGGCAACCAACGCAATAAAGGGGTTGTCAATCCCTTCACGGCCACTTGCGAAAGTTAGATCTAATAGAGATAGTATGATAATATAAATATATTTTTGGTATTTTATAATATAGATGCAAAAAGTGAAGATGCAAATAAAAGTAGATTGGAAGCAAATATGATAAGAGATAGACCCGCGGGCCATAGGTTTCACTAGAGGCTTCTCTCAAGATAGCATAAGTATTACGGTCGGTGAACAAATTACCGTCGAGCAATTGATAGAAAAGCGAATAATTATGAGATTATCTAGGCATGATCATGTATATAGGCATCACGTCCGCAACAAGTAGACGACTCCTGCCTGCATCTACTACTATTACTCCACACATCCACCGACTTCTGCCTGCATCTAGAGTATTAAGTTCGTAAAGAACATAGTAACACATTAAGCAAGATGACATGATGTAGAGGGATAAACTCATGCAATATGATATAAACCCCATCTTTTTATCCTTGATGGCAACAATACAATACGTGCCTTGCAACCCTTTCTGTCACTAGGTAAGGACACCGCAAGATTGAACCCAAAGCTAAGCACTTCTCCCATGGCAAGAAAGATCAATCTAGTAGGCCAAACCAAACTGATAATTCAAAGAGACTTGCAAAGATAACTCAATCATACATAAAAGAATTCAGAGAAGATTCAAATATTATTCATTGATAAACTTGGTCATAAACCCACAATTCATCGGATCTCGACAAACACACCGCAAAAAGAGTTTACATCGAATAGATCTCCACAAGAGAGGGGGAGAACATTGTATTGAGATCCAAAAAGAGAGAAGAAGCCATCTAGCTAATAACTATGGACCTGAAGGTCTGTGGTAAATTACTGACAACTCATCGGAGGGGCTATGGTGTTGATGTAGAAGCCCTCCATGTTCGATTCCCCCTCCGGCGGAGCGTCGGCGAAGGCTCCAAGATGGGATCTCGTGGATACAGAAGGTTACGGCGGTGGAAATTGTGTTTCGGGTGCTCCCTGGATGTTTTCAGGGTACGTAGGCTTATACAGGAGGAAGAAGTACGTTAGTGGCTGCCCGAGGGGCCCACGAGACAGGGGGCGCGCCCTATAGGGGGGGGGGCGCCCTACCCTCTCGTGGCCGTCTCGGCTGCTTCTTGACTTGCACTCCAAGTCCTCTGGATCACGTTCATTCCAAAAATCACGCTCCCGAAGGTTTCATTCCGTTTGGACTCTGTTTGATATTCTTTTCTTCGAAATACTGAAATAGGCAAAAAACAGCACTACGAGCTGGGCCTCCGGTTAGTAGGTTAGTCCCAAAAATGATAATAATGTGTAAAATAAAGCCCATAAACATCCAAAAGAGGTAATATAATAGCATGGAACAATCAAAAATTATAAATACGTATGAGACGGATCACTTGATGTCCACTCCAAGTCTCCAGGTTGGCATTTGTTCCAAAAAGATCGTTCCCGAAGGTTTCATCCCGTTTGGACTCCGTTTGATATTCCTTATCTTCGAAACATTGAAATAGGCAAAAAACAACAATTCGGGCTGGGCCTCCGGTTAGTAGGTTAGTCCCAAAATGATATAAAAGTGTAAAGTAAAGCCCATAAACATCCAAAACAGGTAATATAATAGCATGGAAGAATAAAAAATTATAGATACGTTGGAGACGTATCAATCGGTGCCACCAAAGAGGTTGTACACTAATCACCACATTTTCTTCTTGATTCGATCTCACGGTGTTGCCAGCGCTCGGTCCCGAGCCGACACGGCGCGGCTCCATCCACGGCGGCGTCACCGGCCACTTCCTCCATGGGGTTGCTCCCTCGGAGGCGACACCCACATTAGTAGGAGCTGCTGCAGCGTTAGCTCTCGCTTGTGCTGCTGCTCTGATCTTGCTCTTGGTCCCTTGCCTGGTCCGCTCTTGCTATTGCTCTTGCTCACGTTGCGACTATCGCTCTTGCTCTTGCTTGCGATGCTGCTCTGATTTAGCTACACTTCACTCGACTGAATCGACTTTTGGGTCAGTCGATTTTCAGGGGGTGGGGGAGCTCGCCGGAGTTAAGGAAGAACCAACCGCAACGGGGAGGGGGGCTCGCCAGAGTGGTACCCCACTATCTATCTTAGGGTTCAGGGT
>NC_057813.1:555985845-555988567 GCF_018294505.1 Triticum aestivum
TGGGGCGGGCGGGGCGGTGCACCGCCGGCCGCAGGCAGCGGGGGGCGGCTATTTGGCCAGTGGTGGCTGGCGGCTTAGGGGGGTGGAGGTTGAAGATGAACTACGGACCCTTGATTTCGTATCCAACGGCTACAAAATCGACTGACCAGAGATGAAAAAGTTAGCCGACTAACATGTAGCTCACCTCTAGTGCGTTCAGTTTCAACAGTAAAATTTAGTTTCGACAGCAAATTTCTATTTCGACGGTTAAGTTCAGTTTCAACAGTTAAATTTAGTTTCCACAGTTAAGTTCAGAGATGAGCGACTGATGTATTTTACATCTAGCACTTTGTGGTTATGTATTATATGTCATCTATTGGAGATGCTATTAGAATTCCACTCAGATTAATATTGTCTCTCTTGTCCTACTTCAGCCTCGGTGTCGTACAACTCACCGAAGCTGCTCCAACGACGAAACCCTCCATCACAGCGGAGCAGTACCTCGGGCTCCATCTCCAGACACCTAAGATCTTCTTCCCCTCCCCCGACAGCCAAGTCAGCCAGACCATCCTCACCGGCAAACCCAATCACGTTGAGATCGACATGGCTTCGCCAAAGAGGTTGTACACTTGTTGCATCTCTTTTTTACTCTACATGTTATATATATTGTCCACTGAGCACACGTAGTAACATGAAATACGATTATTTTATCCTACTATATAATAAGCAGTGAGGTACGAGGCAACTTAGCTATCCGTGATGGACTCTCTTGAACGCCATCATTATTTATCTCTGTGTGCTTGAGCTGTGCATTTGTCGATGGGCCTGGGAGTTGAGCTAGTAGGGCAGTGGCCTGGGTCCAAAGTAATAGAAGTAGCACAAAAACATTTTTTAGTGTAGGATTTTCCTTACTCAAGCCTGCCTACTCGAATCGCCAGTGCTTAAAAGGAAAAGTGAATGCAAAACATAGGAATTGGAATGTTTCCTATGGTACTACTATTCATGAATTTGGTTCAAAGGAATGGAGCAAAGGAAAACTGTAGGATTTGTTCCTTTAGTGTCTCCTTGAAACAAAAACCGTAGGAGTTTTAATTTCCACTTGTCCTCCTTTTCAAATTCCTATTCATGAAGCACAAGACTAAGAGATAGTAGCATAATAGCATTATAACCGTACATTTTCTTATGGTTTGACTTAATCTCACCATGCTTCTTTGCATCCTGTGATCTTACAATTCTTGTGAATCAAACACCCAGATTGGCAGAAATCCTATGTTTTTAAATTCTCTGATTTGCACGTGCATTCCTATCCTATTCCTGTCTATTTCCTATCCCTACATTGTTGGAATCCTCCAATTCAAACGAGCCCTTACAGAATTACTTCTCTTACATATAGTTGTCAAAGAAAACCTTGTGTTGTTTGTCCCGCTCCTGCTACGCCGTCGTCCACCCAACTCAGCTGCTCCAACGACAGAAGGATCTAGCACAACAGGGATCTGGCCTACAGACTGTCTTTCACCGCCTCAGATCTTCTTCCCCGCCGCCGGCAGCCATGAAAACTGCATTACCATCATCAACCGAGCAGATGACCTCGAGGACTACACGGGTCCGCAAGAGTGGTCGCACTCTTTCGTGTCTGCTTACGTTATGCATCGCTTAATATTACATGCTACTTTATCATCTTGTTCACCGATTAGACTCTGAGTCAGCTCCAAACTAATGGTCAAACTTGAGTTTTTAAATGGTTGTGGGGTACATATCGGGGCCGCAATCAATAGTATTTATCTACTATCTGGTTAATCTTTGGTGTCTACTATGAGTTTCATGTTGGATGGGAAACAAACAGTAAAGAAGCCATTATCTGTATTTTTTAACTGAAGCCATTATCTGCCTGCTATTATTGGTTTTGGGTCTATCCAAAGGTTGCTACCCTCACTCTGGATTTCTGCATGCACTCCTTACTCACTATGTTTTGTTCCTATGCATGACAGTTATTGTAAACAATGGAACTGAACATGTAGAGCAAAAGAGACGAGCCTTGCGTGGCAATAAAATTTCATGCAGACGTCACTCCATGGTAGGCGCAAAGGCAGCCCCCCTCCACCCATTTCGTATTGTAATTAAGAGGAAGATATATGTTCTGAGGGGGATTCAGAAGGAGAAGACCACTCCTATTTACCCCCTGAGGTCTTCGCTCTAACTTGGCATGCTGATGTTCGTTATATCATGCATATGGTGCCTTGCATTGCTTACTTTATACATCAAATATTTCATTTGCTTAGTTTAGACATCCTTTGTGTGAATGCCATCTGTTTAGTTCATTCATCGTTTATGTGAATTATGCAACGCCATCTTGTTTAGCCAGGCATCATGTAACGCCCGGATAATCTTGCTACAGTAATCCCACGCTAATCATGGCACGTCATCCCGATTACTGTTGCTATCCTCGAAATAATTTGAAACCGTTCAAATTCAAAATTCAAATTGATGAAAACAATAAAAGTTTTCAAAATTTAAAATAAAATTGTTCGGTGGTTGACGAATATTACAAGGGTAATTATGATGCAACAAACAAATTTTTATTAAATGCCTAAGTGTTTATAGATAATTAAAAAACATAAAAGAAAATAAATAAAAAGAAAACAGAAAACAATACAAAAAAAAGAGAAAAGAAACCCCCTGGGCTTCGGCCCAGCTGACCACAGGCCAACTGGGCCACCACAGGGCCCAGCCGGCCACTCCCCCC
>NC_057813.1:555989275-555997759 GCF_018294505.1 Triticum aestivum
AATAATAAAATAAATAAAAAACAATAAATATAATTAATAAAATTAAAATGATTTAATAAAATTATTAATTAATTAATTAATTAATTAAGTTAATTAATCCGGTTTAATTAAATTAATTAACTAGTTAAGTTTAATTAAACTGTAATTAGATTAACCTAAACCCTAATTAATTTAAATAGAGAATGACAGGTGGGTCCCACTGGACCCACATGTCAGGGTTGACTCAGTCAACCCCTGTTGACTGCTGACGTCAGCATGACATCATGCTGACGTCATAAATACATTTTTTCGAATTAATTAAATAAATAATTAAATTCCAAAATTGTTAAAATCTTTTAAAAATCATATCTTTTAATCCGTAACTCGGATTAAAATATTTTCAACATGAAAGTTGCTCAGAACGACGAGACGATTCCAGATACGCAATCCGTTCGTCCGCCACACACCCCTGACCTATCGAACTCGCAACTTTTCCCCTCCGGTTCATCTGTCCGAAAACGCGAAACACCGGGAATACTTTCCCGGATGTTTCCCCCCTTCGTCGGTATCACCTATTACCGCGATTGGGCACACCTAGCATCGTTACCTGTCATGTCGTGCATCGATATGCATTTGTTTGCATTGTATTCATTGTTTCTTCCCCCTCTTCTCTCCGGTAGACTACGAGACCGACGCTGCTGCTGCCCAGTTCGACTACGGAGTTGACGACCCCTCCTTCTTGCCAGAGCAACCAGGCAATCCCCCCCCCCCGTTGATCACCAGATATCGCCTATTCTTTTCTATACTGCTTGCATTAGAGTAGTGTAGCATGTTACTGTTCGGTTACTCCTATTCTGTTGCATAGCCTGTCATTGTTGCTACAGTCATTGATACCTTACCCGCAATCCTAAATACTTAGTATAGGATGCTAGTTTATCATTATTGACCCTACATTCTTGTCAGTATGCCTTGCTATACTATTGGGCCGTGATCACTCGGGAGGTGATCACGGGTATATACTATACATACATACATACTATACAGATGGTGACTAAAGTCGGGTCCGCTCGAAGAGTACCCGCGAGTGATTCACGGATTGGGGGCTGAAAGGACCTTTGTCCCGACGGCCCTCTGTGTGGATCTTTGTGGCGGAGCGACAGGGCAGGTTGAGACCGCCTAGGAGAGAGGTGGGCCTGGCCCTGTGCGGCGTTCACGGACACTTAACACGCTTAATGAGATCTTGGTATTTGATCTGAGTCTGGCTACGAGCCTATACGCACTAACCATCTACGTGGGAGTAGTTATGGGTATCCCGACGTCGTGGTATCAGCCGAAGCACTTCAGACGTCAGCGACGGAGCGGCGCGCGCCGGATTGGAACGTAAGCCTGCTCTTGTATTAAGGGGGCTAGTTCTGCTTTCGGCCGCGTACGCAACGTGCAGGTGTGCTATGGGCGATGGGCCCAGACCCCTGTGCGCTTAGGTTTAGACCGGCGTGCTGGCCTCTCTGTTTTGCCTAGGTGGGGCTGCGACGTGTTGATCTTCCGAGGCCGGGCATGACCCAGGAAAGTGTGTCCGGCCAAATGGGATCGAGCGTGTTGGGTTATGTGGTGCACCCCTGCAGGGAAGTTAATCTATTCGAATAGCCGTGATCTTCGGTAACAGGACGACTTGGAGTTGTACCTTGACCTTATGACAACTAGAACCGGATACTTAATAAAACACACCCTTCCAAGTGCCAGATACAACCGGTGGTCGCTCTCTCTCAGGGGTACGAGGAGGGGATCGCCGGGTAGGATTATGCTACTGGAGATGTTATTTGGAGATGTTACTTGGAGATGCTACTTGGAGGACTTCAATCTACTCTCTTCTACATGCTGCAAGACGGAGGCTGCCAGAAGCGTAGTCTTCGACAGGACTAGCTATCCCCCTCTTATTCTGGCATTCTGCAGTTCAGTCCACTGATATGGCCCTTTACACATATACCCATGCATATGTAGTGTAGTTCCTTGCTTGCGAGTACTTTGGATGAGTACTCACGGTTGCTTTCTCCCCCCCTTTTTCGCCTTTTCCTTCCTTTCTGGTTGTCGCAACCAGATGCTGGAGTCCAGGAGCCAGACGCCACCGTCGACGACGACCCCTACTACACCGGAGGTGCCTACTACTACGTGCTGCCCGCTGACGACGACCTGGAGTAGTTAGGAGGATCCCAGGCAGGAGGCCTGTGCCTCTTTCGATCTGTATCCCAGTTTGTGCTAGCCTTCTTAAGGCAAACTTGTTTAACTTATGTCTGTACTCAGATATTGTTGCTTCCGCTGACTCGTCTATGATCGAGCACTTGTATTTGAGCCCTCGAGGCCCCTGGCTTGTATTATGATGCTTGTATGACTTATTTTATTTTTAGAGTTGTGTTGTGATATCTTCCCGTGAGTCCCTGATCTTGATCGTACACATTTGCGTGCATGATTAGTGTACGATTGAATCGGGGGCGTCACAAGTTAGTATCAGAGCCGACTGCCTGTAGGAATCCCCCTTCCACACTCCTTGGCCGAAGTCGAGTCTAGTCACTACAAAACTTTTACTAACATGGCTGTGAGCCTTACGGGCCCACGTCGCCATTGGGTGGTACTAGGGTCTTTTACTCCTCGACCTTTACTCTGGGACTCTGAACTCTTTTCCACTCGGGTTAAACGAAATTACCTGCTCTGACTTTAGGATCCCGTTACCATGTTCACCCCAAAGTTGGATAAACCATAGTTATTCTGCAGGATAGCATTTTGAATAGTGCCCGTGTTGTCATTTGACTCCATTGAAACATCTTTGTTTTCAGATGGAACCCGCGAGGCAGGTCGTGCGCCACACTGCGGCCATTGGTGCCTCAGGATCACCTGCTGTGCTAGCTGATATGATGACCTATCTGGGTTATCGCTGGCACCCTGAGTACACCGTCTACGAGGAGTACCAGGACTTTAACCAGGAGCAGTACCGTGCCATCGTCCACCTCTACTCTCGGGAGTATGAGTCCACTACCGTGCTGCACACCGCTCATGGTGTTGGAGTGACCATCGAGATGGCAGTTCACGATGCGGCTCATGCTGCTCTGACACGTCTTCGTGGAGAGTATCAGGCATTGGACACTTCCCCTTTCAGGCACATTCCTATCGCATCTGACGTTGGTGCGGAGGGATACTACACTGCCGCCTACTCCACCGTCACCCGAGAGCCTTTCCACCATCAGCGCCTAGTTCTGCATGCTGATGGGCTGGACCGAGCTAACAGAGCTCTTCGCCACGAGTTGTACACCACTCGTCAGCACCTTTACAGGGCTCTGACGCGGTTGCACCCCTTTGTCCGGTCTGGACAGCTGCCGTGTTCTGCGATCTACCCAGCCAGGACCGTGATGCCCCACGGTGTCGGATGGCCAGAGGTGGGAGGCTACTCTCCCGCACTTGGTCCTCTTCTGCCACCTGAGCGTCGGGTTCTACACCAGAGTATCCGCGGCCCCCAGGCCACTGACGTGGAGGAATATCCGTTGCCTCACTACCAGCTGTCAGGTTACAGCTACCTTCACAGTACCTCCTGGGACTGATGTAGTCTTGTTCATTATTCTTAGATGCACTTGCGAGCCTGCGTGCCGCCTATGATGACTTAATCTATGTACTGAACTCTGTGTACTGAACTCTATGTCCGACCCCTTTTGTAAGTTATGCCGACTATCTATGTGGTATCTGTCGTGCTCCTTTTATTATGCATGTTTCATCATGAATGACTCTTGTCTATGCAAAATTCTCAATACTGAACTACCCCTGTTATATATTAACAGGATGGTTAGACCAGCTGGTCGTGGTCGTGGTGGCAACTTCCCACCACCGCCTGAGTACATGGCTGGTATGATCCAACAGCTTGAGATGAATCGCCAGTTCATGGAAAACATGATGGCTCAGTTTCCTCGCCCCAACATGAACCAGCATCCAAACACAACAACTCTGCAGGATTTCATACGCCTCAACCCAAGTGTGTACCGCAGCTCAACCCAGCCGCTGGATGCTGATGACTGGCTCCGTGACATTACCTATGAGATGGAGTCTGCTGATGTAGCCCCTGCCAGCTATGTCACTTTTGCTTCCTTCTTCCTGAAGGGACCCGCAGCGCAATGGTGGGACAGCCACAGGCGTACTCTGCCAGTTGGGACAATCATCTCCTGGCCAGACTTTCAGGCTGCCTTCCGTGCCCGCTTCATTCCTCAGGGAGTCATGGACCGGAAGAAGCGTGAGTTTCGCAACCTCACCCAAGGCAACAAGACTGTTGAAGCTTATCAGCGGGAGTTTCCGGACTTATCCCGCTATGCTGAAGAAGACATTGCAACTGATGCTCGCAGACAGGAGAAGTTCCGTGAAGGCCTTCAAGCTGACATCAAGCTCACACTTCTAGTGCATGACTTTGCCGATTTCGCCACCTTGGTGAACAAGGCCATCAATGTTGAGACTGGTCTGCAAGAACACCAGAGCTCTCAAAGGCGCAACCGTGACACGGGCTCATCTTCGGGCCCGCCCTCGCAGAAGCGTAAGATATGGATCCCGAACAGCATGTACCGGCCAACTGCACCTGCCCCAAGGCAGTCTTATGCTGCACCTCGTCTGCCGGCTGCTCCAACTAGGCAGCCGAGGCTTCCAGCTCTACCACCCCAAGCTCCTATTCCTACCCCCGAGAATGGGTTGTGTTTCAGGTGCGGACAACCAGGGCACCGTGCTAGGGAATGCAACCAGAAACAGAATCAACTGGCCCTTCCAGCAACTGGCCGTGGGAACAACCAGGCCCGCAACAACAATGCCAAGTCCTATGGCCGTGTTCATGCCAACCACATTGACCTGAATGAAGCTCAAGACCAGCCTGCTACTGTGATGGGTACACTCCTCGTAAATTCAGTACCAGCATCCGTTTTATTTGATACAGGTGCATCGCATACATTCATGTCAGAAGATTTTGCATACAAGCACGATGTTAAATTTGAGCAGATGAACACTTCGGTAGTGGTAAAAACCCCCGCGGGACAATGTCAGACCTCCATGGTTGGCATTGACGTCCCTGTGGAAATCGAAGGGTTGGAGTTTCGTGCCTCGCCCATTATACTGAAGTCGTCTAACATTGACCTCATTCTGGGAATGGATTGGTTAAAGGCACATACTGCTTCTATCGTTTGCGCCACTAAGACCGTTCATCTGCTACACCCTTCTGATGAAATAATTAGCTATGATGCTCATCTGGTTCGGAATGCCGAGGCCAGGCTTTATGCCTTAAACGCATTGAACGTTGCACCACTCAAGGGCATTGAAAACATTCCCGTCGTGCGTGAATTCCTAGACGTCTTTCCTGAAGAACTCCCAGGGATTCCCCCTGCTAGAGCTGTCGAATTCGTCATCGACTTGAAACCAGACACCACTCCTATAGCCAAGAGACCCTACAAGATGCCGCCGCATGAACTCCTTGAGCTTAAGGAGGAAATCGATAAATCTCTTCAAAGTGGTTTCATTCGCCCAAGTTGCTCTCCTTGGGGAGCACCTTCTCTCTTTGTCAAGAAGAAAGATGGGACGAACCGATTGGTCCAAGACTACCGTCCTATAAATCAAGCTACCATTCAGAATAAGTATCCTCTTCCTCGGATCAATGATCTGTATGATCAATTGGCTGGTTCATCAGTGTTCTCTAAACTCGACTTGAGGTTGGGTTACCACCAGATCCGTGTTCGTGAGGAAGATATCCCCAAGACCGCCTTTGTGACTCGTTATGGTTCATACGAGTACACCGTCATGTCTTTCGGCTTAACCAATGCTCCAGCCACCTTCTCTCGCCTGATGAACTATATATTCATGGATTACCTCGACAAGTTCGTCGTGGTTTATCTGGATGATATTCTGGTATTTTCCAAGAACGAAGAGGAACATGCTGAACATCTTCGCCTCGTGCTGGAAAAACTACGAGAGCATCAACTTTATGCCAAGTTCTCCAAATGTGAATACTGGCTTCCCGAAGTAACCTATCTTGGGCATGCCATCTCTAAGGATGGTATTGCCGTCAACCCTGAACGAGTTCAGGCTATTCTCGATTGGACTCCTCCGAAGAACGTTAAGCAAGTCAGAAGTTTTCTCGGTCTCGCCAGCTACTGCCGTCGATTCGTCGAGAACTTCTCCAAGATTTCCAGGCCTCTGACTAACCTATTGCATAAGGGCGTCAAGTTCCAATGGACAGATAAATGTTAGGAAAGTTTCCAGGCACTCAAGGACAAGTTGACTTCTGCCCCAGTACTAGCTCCTCCTGATACTAAGAAGGACTTCGTCATTTACTGCGACGCTTCCCGTCAAGGACTAGGCTGTGTCCTAATGCAAGAGCGCAAAGTGGTTGCTTATGCCTCTCGGCAATTGCGCCCTCACGAAGAGAACTACCCAGTTCACGACCTCGAACTTGCTGCTGTCATTCATGCACTAAAACAGTGGCGACATTACCTACTCGGTAATCGTTGCGAGATCTTCACTGACCACCAAAGTCTGAAGTATCTATTTACTCAGCCAGACCTGAACCTCCGTCAGCAGAGATGGATGGAGACTGTTGCAGACTTTGATTTGGGTATTTCCTATACCCCAGGCAAGGCTAATGTAATGGCTGATGCCTTGAGCCGCAAGTCTTACTGCAACCACCTCCAGGTTCACAAAGTTCAGCCCTCACTTGTTGAAGAATTCAGAAAGCTAAACCTCCATATTGTTCCTCCGGGTGCACTCGCTCCCCCTCCTCCGGAGTTCCGCAAGATGAATCTCCGTGTTGTTTCCCAGGGTTCCCTCTATACCCTGGCTGTTGAACCCGATCTCGTGGGCACCATAAAGACAATGCAGGGATTTGACTCTGAAGTCTACAAGATTAAGCAAGACCTCAAAGAAGGAAGTCCCTCATCCTTCACTATTGCTGATGATGGCGCCTTGTACTTCAAAGGCCGCCTAGTGGTGCCGTGTAAGAAGGAAAACCTGAATATGACTCAGGAGGTTATGAAAGAAGCTCATGATACACCTCTATGTATCCACCCTGGTAGTACAAAGATGTACCAAGACATCCGCCAGAGATTCTGGTGGTCTAACATGAAGCAAGACATTGCTCGTTATGTTGCTGAATGTGACGTTTGCCGTCGTATCAAAGCAGAACATCAAAGGCCTGCTGGAACTCTGCAACCTATATCTATTCCTGAATGGAAATGGGACCATGTCGAGATGGACTTCGTTACTGGATTTCCCAAATCGCAAAAGGGGAATGATGCTATTCTTGTCGTCATTGACCGACTTTCTAAGGTTACACATTTTCTGGTGGTCAAGGAAACGATCACTGCTAGTCAGCTTGCAACTCTCTACATGTCCAGAATTGTTTCGCTTCACGGTATTCCGCTGGTTATCAGTTCAGACCGTGGCAGTTTATTCACTTCAAGATTCTGGGCAAGTTTCCAAGAAGCTATGGGCACTCATCTGTCTTTCAGCACTGCTTTTCATCCTCAGTCACAAGGGCAAGTTGAACGTGTCAACCAAGTTCTCGAAGACATGCTTCGAGCTTGTGTTATTTCCTTCGGCAAGAAATGGGAGGAATCTCTTCCGTATGCTGAGTTCTCTTATAATAATAGCTATCAAGCTAGTCTGAAGATGGCCCCCTTCGAAGTGTTATATGGACGAAAGTGCCGAACCCCTCTGAACTGGTCAGAAACTGGGGAACGTCCACTTTTTGGTCCAGATATTATCCAACATGCCGAAGATCAAGTCCGCATTATTCGCGAGAATCTCAAGACTGCTCAGTCACGCCAAAAGAGTAATTATGACCGTCATCATAAAGACATGGTCTATCAACCTGGCGAGAAGGCCTATCTTCGAGTTACACCAATGAAGGGTGCTCACCGCTTCGGGATCAAGGGCAAGCTAGCTCCTCGCTATATTGGCCCATTCACTATTCTGGAAAGGCGTGGAAAGGTGGCATATCAATTGGAGCTTCCGCCGAACCTTTCTCAGGTTCATGATGTGTTCCATGTGTCACAACTCCGCCGTTGCTTCAAGGACCCAATCCGAGCTGTGGATCATGAAGTGCTCGAATTGCAACAGGACCTCTCCTATAAAGAGCATCCGGTCCGCATTCTCGACCAAGCTGAACGCCGCACACGCCAGAAGGCGATCAAGTTCCTCAAGGTCCAGTGGTCGAATCACTCTGAAGACGAAGCCACCTGGGAATGCGAGGATCGCCTGCGTGATGAATACCCCGCACTGTTTCCTTCTACCTCCTAAAATCTCGGGACGAGATTTCTTGTAGTGGAGGAGATTTGTAACGCCCGGATAATCTTGCTACAGTAATCCCACGCTAATCATGGCACGTCATCCCGATTACTGTTGCTATCCTCGAAATAATTCGAAACCGTTCAAATTCAAAATTCAAATTGATGAAAACAATAAAAGTTTTCAAAATTTAAAATAAAATTGTTCGGTGGTTGA
>NC_057813.1:555999038-556053229 GCF_018294505.1 Triticum aestivum
CTGGACCCACATGTCAGGGTTGACTCAGTCAACCCCTGTTGACTGCTGACGTCAGCATGACATCATGCTGACGTCATAAATACATTTTTTCGAATTAATTAAATAAATAATTAAATTCCAAAATTGTTAAAATCTTTTAAAAATCATATCTTTTAATCCGTAACTCGGATTAAAATATTTTCAACATGAAAGTTGCTCAGAACGACGAGACGATTCCGGATACGCAGTCCGTTCGTCCGCCACACACCCCTAACCTATCGAACTCGCAACTTTTCCCCTCCGGTTCATCTGTCCGAAAACGCGAAACACCGGGAATACTTTCCCGGATGTTTCCCCCCTTCGTCGGTATCACCTATTACCGCGATTGGGCACACCTAGCATCGTTACCTGTCATGTCGTGCATCGATATGCATTTGTTTGCATTGTATTCATTGTTTCTTCCCCCTCTTCTCTCCGGTAGACTACGAGACCGACGCTGCTGCTGCCCAGTTCGACTACGGAGTTGACGACCCCTCCTTCTTGCCAGAGCAACCAGGCAAGCCCCCCCCCTTGATCACCAGATATTGCCTATTCTTTTCTATACTGCTTGCATTAGAGTAGTGTAGCATGTTACTGTTCGGTTACTCCTATTCTGTTGCATAGCCTGTCATTGTTGCTACAGTCATTGATACCTTACCCGCAATCCTAAATACTTAGTATAGGATGCTAGTTTATCATTATTGACCCTACATTCTTGTCAGTCTGCCTTGCTATACTATTGGGCCGTGATCACTCGGGAGGTGATCACGGGTATATACTATACATACATACATACTATACAGATGGTGACTAAAGTCGGGTCCGCTCGAAGAGTACCCGCGAGTGATTCACGGACTGGGGGCTGAAAGGACCTTTGTCCCGACGGCCCTCTGTGTGGATCTTTGTGGCGGAGCGACAGGGCAGGTTGAGACCGCCTAGGAGAGAGGTGGGCCTGGCCCTGTTCGGCGTTCGCGGACACTTAACACGCTTAACGAGATCTTGGTATTTGATCTGAGTCTGGCTACGAGCCTATACGCACTAACCATCTACGTGGGAGTAGTTATGGGTATCCCGACGTCGTGGTATCAGCCGAAGCACTTCAGACGTCAGCGACGGAGCGGCGCGCGCCGGATTGGAACGTAAGCCTGCTCTTGTATTAAGGGGGCTAGTTCTGCTTTCGGCCGCGTACGCAACGTGCAGGTGTGCTATGGGCGATGGGCCCAGACCCCTGTGCGCTTAGGTTTAGACCGGCGTGCTGGCCTCTCTGTTTTGCCTAGGTGGGGCTGCGACGTGTTGATCTTCCGAGGCCGGGCATGACCCAGGAAAGTGTGTCCGGCCAAATGGGATCGAGCGTGTTGGGTTATGTGGTGCACCCCTGCAGGGAAGTTAATCTATTCGAATAGCCGTGATCTTCGGTAACAGGACGACTTGGAGTTGTACCTTGACCTTATGACAACTAGAACCGGATACTTAATAAAACACACCCTTCCAAGTGCCAGATACAACCGGTGGTCGCTCTCTCTCAGGGGTACGAGGAGGGGATCGCCGGGTAGGATTATGCTACTGGAGATGTTATTTGGAGATGTTACTTGGAGATGCTACTTGGAGGACTTCAATCTACTCTCTTCTACATGCTGCAAGACGGAGGCTGCCAGAAGCGTAGTCTTCGACAGGACTAGCTATCCCCCTCTTATTCTGGCATTCTGCAGTTCAGTCCACTGATATGGCCCTTTACACATATACCCATGCATATGTAGTGTAGTTCCTTGCTTGCGAGTACTTTGGATGAGTACTCACGGTTGCTTTCTCCCCCCCTTTTTCCCCTTTTCCTTCCTTTCTGGTTGTCGCAACCAGATGCTGGAGTCCAGGAGCCAGAAGCCACCGTCGACGACGACCCCTACTACACCGGAGGTGCCTACTACTACGTGCTGCCCGCTGACGACGACCTGGAGTAGTTAGGAGGATCCCAGGCAGGAGGCTTGTGCCTCTTTCGATCTATATCCCAGTTTGTGCTAGCCTTCTTAAGGCAAACTTGTTTAACTTATGTCTGTACTCAGATATTGTTGCTTCCGCTGACTCGTCTATGATCGAGCACTTGTATTCGAGCCCTCGAGGCCCCTTGCTTGTATTATGATGCTTGTATGACTTATTTTATTTTTAGAGTTGTGTTGTGATATCTTCCCGTGAGTCCCTGATCTTGATCGTACACATTTGCGTGCATGATTAGTGTACGATTGAATCGGGGGCGTCACACATCATATATGTGAATTTTGCGATGCCATCCTGCTTAGCCAGTCATTTTATATGTAAATTATATCAGGCCATCCTTTTTTTCGCTACGTATTACATTTGTCAACATTGTTAGTACATTCAACTGCTCTTCGTGTGCATCAGCCATTTGACACGGTGATGGAAAATTTTGGAGTGAAAACAAGGTCTTCAGAGCAGACTATGCTATCTAACGAAGTGCATATCTCGCTGGTTATGGATAGCTCCTCAAAGCAGGATTTAGAGACAGATGACCTGTCCTATCCCCCCCCCCCGAGGTGTATGCTCTAACTTGGCAGGATTATGTTGCTCATATCGTGCGTATGGTGTCTTGCATTGCTATGTGATTTGATTAGTTTAGACATGCTTTGTGTGAATGCCATGTTGGGGAACGTGGTAATTTCAAACAAATTCCTACGATCACGCAAGATCTATCTAAGTGATGCATAGCAATGAGAGGGGGAGTGTATCTTCATACCCTTGAAGATCGATAAGCGGAAGCGTTTATCAATGCGGTTGATGTAGTCGTACACCTTCGCGATCCGCCCCGATCAAGTACCAAATTTACGGCACCTCCGCATTCAGCACACGTTCAGCTCGATAACGTCCTGGCCTTCTTGATTTAGCAAGACAGGCGAAGTAGTAGATGAGTTCCGGCAGCATGACGGCGTGGTGACGGTGTTGGTGAAGAACAATCTCTGCAAGGCTTTGTCTAAGCACTACGGAAACTATGATGGAGGATAAACTAGAGGGGACGGGGTTGCCAGCATACGGCTTGGTGTTTCTTGATGTGTCTTTGGTGCTAGCCCTGCCCCTCTATTTATATGTTGAGCCCTGGGGTCGAAACTTGGAGTAAGAGCCTCCTCAAAGTCGTTTTTGCCCAAAAGGAAAGAGTCCCACTCGGACTCCAGGACCAAACGCTACAATCCTTGGCGTCTGGCCTAGACGCCATGGGCCTTGGCGTCTGGCCCAGGGACAGACGCCAAGGTCTCCGGCGTTTGGCCCCCTGGCCTCCACAAAACTCCTTTTGCACCGACGTATTGCCCCGTGGGCCTGACCCCTTGGCCTAACCATATCATCCAATATATGATTTTGCCTCCGGACCATTCCGGAGCTCCTCGTCATGTCCGTGATCTCATCCGACTTCGAACAACATTTGGTCACCAACATACATAACTCATATAATACTATATCATCAACGAATGTTAAGCGTGCGGACCCTACGGGTTCGAGAACTATGTAGACATGACCGAGACACTTCTCTGGTCAATAAACAATAGCGGAACCTGGATTCCCATATTGGTTCCTACATATTCTACGAAGATCTTTATCGGTCAAACCGCATAACAACATACGTTTTTTTGAAAGTGAACGACAGTGGGAGAGGCTCCCACTGACTTTTGTATTACTCACAAAGGAACAGTTACATATATGTTACAGTGGGTTTTAGGCGCCCCCCCATCCGTGCAAGCCAAATTAATTACAACCCTAATGCCCCAAGTTTACAATGTAAGTAGACAGGAAAGGATGAAGCTCCTCTCTGCAATTATGAATCAGTAGCTCCAAGAGATGCTTGAACCTAGCCAACCAGGCCCTAAATGAATGTTGGATCCCGCTGAAGTGTTGGTTGTTTCTCTCCATCCATAAACTCCAGGCAACCAACAGGAATATGTCCATGAAGAGGGGCTGCTGCCAGTTATCCTTGCCCCCATGCAGCAAAGCTATTCTATTGTCTCTTACCGGCCAAGTCAATCCAACCTTACTCCAGCATTGTTGGCTAAAGGGGCACATAAATAATAAGTGCCCAACAGTTTCCTCGGGGGGGGGGGGTGACAAAACATGCAGGTATAGTTATTCCCCGCGACAACAAAATGTCTACGCCTGAGCATGTTTCTGGTGTTCAAATGATCCACCAGAAGCAGCCACCCAAACATTTTAAACTTGATCAGGCTCTTGGCCTTCCAAAGCCAACCGAATGCCTCATCTGCTACAATCACCTTGTAACAGTAATTATAGTATTACTTCGAGGAGAAGCGCCTGAGCATGCATTCCCAATTGTCATAGCGGTCATTGGCCATATGCACGTGCATCGATCCCTGCTGAATCTCTCTGACCTCCTCACTGGCCTGGATCAAAAGAGGTAAGCTGAAGATAATGGTTGGGTCTGTGGCAGTAAGAACCTTAGCAATGGAATCATCCTCATTCAGGCAAAAGGAGAAAGCTCGCGGGTACACTTGTAATTATAACAACATACGTTGTTCCCTTTGTCATCGGTATGTTACTTGCCCGAAAATCGATCGTCGATATCATCATACCTAGTTCAATATCGTTACCGGCAAGTCTCTTTACTCGTTCCGTAATACTTCATCCCGTAACTAACTCATTAGTCACAATGCTTGCAAGGCTTATAGTGATGAGTACTACCGAGTGGGCCTAGAGATACCTCTCTGAAACACGGAGTGACAAATCCTAATCTCGATCTATGCCAACCCAAAAAACACCTTTGGAGACACCTATAGAGCACCTTTATAATCACCCTTTTACATTGTGACGTTTGGTAGCACACCAAGTGTTGCTCCGGTATTCGGGAGTTGCATAATCTCATAGTCTGAGGAACTTGTATAAGTCATGAAGAAAGCAGTAGCAATGAAACTAACACGATCGTAGTGCTAAGCTAACGGATGGGTCATGTCCATCACATCATTCTCCTAATGATGTGATCCCGTTCATCAAATGACAACACATCTCCATGGTTAGGAAACTTAAACATCTTTGATTAACGAGCTAGTCAAGTAGAGGCATACTAGGGACTATATGTTTTGTCTATGTATTCACACATGTACTAAGTTTCTGGTTAATACAATTCTAGCATGAATAATAAACATTTATCATGAATTAAGGAAATAAATAATAACTTTATTATTGCCTCTAGGGCATATTTCCTTCAGTCTCCCACTTGCACTAGAGTCAATCTTGGAACCACTTCCAACACACATCGTCACTTCACCCTCAACTAGTCTCTGTTTATTCTGTAACTCCTGTTTCGAATTACTAATCTTAGCAACCGAACAAGTGTCAAATACCCAGGGGCTACTATAAACACTAGTAAGGTACACATCAATAACCTGTATATCAAATATACCCTTGTTCACTTTGCCATCCTTCTTATCCACCAAATATTCAAGGCATTTCCGCTTCCAGTGGCCATTTCCTTTGCAGTAGAAGCACTCAGTTTCGGGCTTTGGTATAGCTTTGGGCTTCTTCACGGGAGTGACAACTTGCTTGCCATTCTACTTGAAGTTCCCTTTCTTTCCCTTTACCCTTTTCTTGAACTAGTGGTCTTGTGAATCATCAACACTTGATGTTCTTTCTTGATTTCTACCTTCATTGATTTCAGCATCATGAAGAGCTCGGGAATCGTTTTCCTCATCCCTTGCATACTATAGTTCATCATGAAGTTCCAGTAACTTGGTGATGGTGACTAGAGAACTCTGTCAATCACTATCTTATCTGGAAGATTAACTCCCACTTGATTCAAGCGATTGTAGTACCCAGACAATCTGAGCACATGCTCACTGCTTGAGCTATTCTCCTCCATCTTTTAGCTATAGAACTTGTTGGATACTTTATATCTCTCAACTCGGATATTTGCTTGAAATATTAACTTCAACTCCTGGAACATCTCATATGGTCCATGACGTTCAAAAATGTCTTTGAAGTCCCGATTCTAAGCCGTAAAGCATGGTGCACTAAACTATCAAGTAGTCATCATATTGAGCTAGCCAAACGTTCATAACATTTGTATCTGCTCCTGCAATAGGTTTGTCACCTAGCGGTATATCAAGGACATAATTTTTTTGTGCAGCAATGTGGATACACCTCAGATCAGGGACCCAGTACGCATCATTGCTACTATCGTCTTTCAACTTAGTTTTCTCTAGGAACACATATAAAAACATAGGGAAGCAACAACATGAGCTATTGATCTACAACATTATTTGCAAAATACTATCAGGACTAAGTTCACGATAAATTAAAGTTCAATTAATCATATTACTTAGGAACTCCCACTTAGATAGACATCCCTCTAATCATCTAAGTGATCACGTGATCCAAATCAACTAAACAATGTCCGATCATCACGTGAGATGGAGTAGTTTTCAATGGTGAACATCACTATGTTGATCATATCTACTATATGATTCACGCTCGACCTTTCGGTCTCAGTGTTCCGAGGCCATATCTGGATATGCTAGGCTCATCAAGTTTAACCCGAGTATTATGCGTGTGCACAACTGGCTTGCACCCGTTGTATGTGAACGTAGAGCTTATCACACCCGATCATCACGTGGTGTCTCGGCACGACGAACTGTAGCAACGGTGCATACTCAGGGAGAACACTTGTACCTTGAAATTTAGTAAGGTATCATCTTATAATGCTACCGACGTTCTAAGAAAAATAAGATGCATAAAAGATAAACAACACATGCAATAAAAATATGGGACATGATATGGCCATCATCATCTTGTGCTCATGATCTCCATCACCGAAGCATCGCCATGATCTCCAACGTCACCGGCGTGACACCTTGATCTCCATCATAGCATCGTTATCGTCTCGCCACCTATTGTTACTACGACTATCGCTACCGCTTAGTGATAAAGTAAAACAATTACATGGCGATTGCATTGCATACAATAAAGTGACAACCATATGGCTCCTGCCAGTTGCCGATAACTTTGTTACAAAACATGATCATCTCATACAACAATTTATATCACATCATGCTTGACCATAGCACATCACAACAAGCCCTGCAAAAACAAGTTAGCCGTCCTCTACTTTGTTGTTGCAAGTTTTACGTGGCTGCTACGGGCTTCTAGCAAGAACCGTTCTTACCTACGCATCAAAACGACAATGATTTTTCGTCAAGTGTGCTATTTTAACCTTCAACAAGGGCCGGGCGTAGCCACACTCGATTCAACTAAAGTTGGAGAAATAGACACTCACCAACCACCTATGTGCAAAGCACGTCGGTAGAACCAGTCTCGCGTAAGCGTACAAGTAATGTCGGTCTGAGCCGCTTCATCCAACAATACCGCCGAATCAAAGTATGACATGCTGGTAAGCAGTATGACTATTATCGCCCACAACACTTTGTGTTCTACTCGTGCATATAACATCTACGCATAGAGGGAGAGTGTATCTTCATACTCTTGAAGATCGTTAAGTGGAAGCATTTATCAATGCGGTTGATGTAGCCGTACACCTTCGCGATCCAACCGATCCAAGCACCGAACATACGGCACCTCTGCGTTCAGCACACGTTCAACTCGATGATGTCCTTTCCTTCTTGATCTAGCAAAACGGGCGAAGTGGTAGATGAGTTCCGGTAGCACGACGGTGTTGTGATGGTGTTGGTGAAGAACAATCTCCGCAGGGTTTCGCCTAAGCACTATGGAAACTATGAAGGAGTATACACTAGAGGGGACGGGGTTGCCAGCACACGGCTTAGTGTTTCTTGATGTGTCTTTGGTGCTAGCCCTGCCCCTCTATTTATATGTTGAGCCCTGGGGTCAAAACTTGGAGTAAAAGCCTCCTTAAAGTCGGTTTTGCCCGAAAGGCAAGAGTCCAACTCGGACTCCAAGACCAAACTCCACAATACTTGGCGTCTGGCCTAGACGCCATGGGCCTCGACGTCTCGCCCAGGGCCAGATGCCCAGGTCTCCGGTGTTTGGCCCCCTGGCCTCCGCAAAAATCCTTTTGCACCGAATTATTGCCTCGTGGGCCTGACCCCTTGGCCTAACCATATCATCGAATATATAAATCTTTACCTCTAGACCATTCCGGAGCTCCTCGTCATGTCCATGATCTCATCCGGAACTCCGAACAACATTCGATCACCAACATACATAACTCATATAATACTATATCATCATGAACGTTAACCGTGCGGACCCTACGGGTTCGAGAACTATGTAGACATGACCGAGACACTTGTCTAGTCAATAACCAATAGCGGAACCTGGATGCCTATATTGGTTGCTACATATTCTACGAATATCTTTATCGGTCGAACCGCATAACAACATACGTTGTTCCCTTTGTCATCGGTATGTTACTTGCCCGAGATTCGATCGTCGGTATCATCATACCTAGTTCAATCTCGTTATCGGCAAGTCTCTTTACTCATTCGTAATACTTCATCCCGTAACTAACTCATTAGTCACAATGCTTGCAAGGCTTACAGTGATGAGTATTATCGAGTGGGCCTAGAGATACCTCTCCGAAACACGGAGTGATAAATCCTAATTTCGATCTATGCCAAGCCAACAAACACCTTCGGAGACACCTGTAGAGCACCTTTATAATCACCCTTTTACGTTGTGACGTTTGGTAGCACACAAAGTGTTCCTCCGGTATTCGGGAGTTGCAAAATCTCATAGTCTGGCATACTTGTATAAGTCATGAAGAAAGCAGTAGCAATGAAACTAACACAATCATAATGCTAAGCTAACGGATGGGTCATGTTCATCACATCATTCTCCTAATGATGTGATCCCGTTCATCAAATGACAACACATGTCTATGGTTAGGAAACTTAACCATCTTTGATTAACGAGCTAGTCAAGTAGAGGCATACTAGGGACTATATGTTTTGTCTGTGTATTCACACATGTACTAAGTTTCCGGTTAATACAATTCTAGCATGAATAATAAACATTTATCATGAATTAAGGAAATAAATAATAACTTTATTATTGCCTCTAGGGCATATTTCCTTCATGCCTCCTGTTTAGTGTCTAATTACCATATATGTGAATTATGCATTGCCATCTTGTTGCAAGACATTATATATGTGAATTATGTAATGCTATCTTGTTGCAAAGGCATTATATATGTGAATTATGCAATGCCATGCTGTTTAGCCAATCATCATATATGTGAACTATATCATGCTATCATTTTTTTGTATTACGTGTTCCATTTGTCGACAACGTTTGTATATTCAACTACTCTTCCTGTGCATGAGCCATTTGAAGCGGTGATGGAAGTATCTGGAGTGAAAACAAGGTATTCAGAGCAGACAATGCTACCTGCTGAAGCAGACATGTTGCTGGTTACATAGAGCTCCTCAGAGGAGGATTTAGAGACTGGACCAGTCCTATTTCCCCCCTGAGGTATATGCTCAAATTTGGCAGGGTTATATTATCCATGTCATGCATGTTTTCTTGCATTGCTTAGTTTTTACATCATATATGGATCGCCATCTGCTTACTTGCTTACTATATAAATCATATATTTGAATTGTATCATGCCATCATGTTTACATAGTACATACACATCATCTATCTGAATTATGGCATGGCAACCCATTTAATAAAGACATCATATAGTTATATCATCTCATCCTATTTAGTGTTTACAGTCATCATATTTTGAATTATGTCATTCTATCTATGAATGTATGTGAATTATGGCATGCCAACCTATTTAATAAACACATTATATTGGTATATCATGTCATCCTGTTTACATAGTCATCATATTTTGAACTATATCTTTCCATCTTTTTTAGTTAGCCATCATAATGTGAAATTGTGTCATTCTATCCTATTTAGTTAGCCATAATATATGTGAAATTGTGTCATGCTATCCTGTTAGGTTAGACAACATAAATGTGAATTATTTCATGCCCTCTTTTATTCCCTACTATCCATTGCACCTGTCTATCATACAATGTCTGTACTTTCAATTACGTTTCTTGTTTATCAGCCATTTGAATTGGAGAGGGTGATGGCAGTATCTAAGGGAGTAACAACACAGTCGTCAGAAAAGATAGTGCTACTACTTGATGTAGATAGAACCACGGTTGTACTAGTCCAAGAACCTGTCCCACCACACATAACCGAGACGCTCGCAGATTGTACCCCTACCCAGTTGGACAAAGAACTAGCTACACCCCTTCTAACCCCAACCCCAGCAGATAGTAACCTAGTTCCAGTTGAAACAGCACCGTCTCCACCACAGAGCACCCAAACACGAGCAGTTAGTAGGGGAACTGTAGTGCCCAAAGCACGAGGACCACCACTCCAAATCCCAACTCAATGCTTAAAGGAGAAGAAGATTTGTTCTCAGGTCAGGTTTTGTAGCTATGGATCATACTCCTTTGCTATTGCATCATTGTATTTACTCATACCAACTATTTTCAAATCTGAAGGATGGAATTGAAACTCCAATGGCGCAACAGGTATGTTTTAAACCTGTTTCTTTAAGTGGTTTGCTGTCATAACTTGCTCTATGTTGATCTCATTTTCAATTGAATAAACAGTTATGTTCTCATGTCATGCACATTACAAGTGTTGTTATTGCTCTATAGTTTCCCACACTTATATTCTCTCTATTCTGCTTTGTCTTGAACAAATATTATTTGAACTGTGTCTCTATCTTGATTTGGCAACAAAAACTAGAATGATATAGACCATAAAGTGACCATGGTAAACAGATATATGTTTGTTTCATGATGTTATCCTGTCCACTTTACTACTGAACTCATTTACCAAAATGAGTTTCATATACAACATGGTAAACCTGTGATGTGTCTACTTGTTTCTTTTTTAGAATGCAGACAAAATATTGGAGAACAGTACCCCGTTATGCAATGGTAAAGGAAGTAATGCAGATAAGGTTCAAGATAGTGAGACATCCCTGTTGGTCTCCAAGAAAGCTGATAAAAACTATCTTGACGATAGTGAGAGAACCCAAAAGTCCTGTCTTGATGTAGTGTTCGAGTTATTGGCCACTACTGCTGGCACAAGCTCTTCGAACTCGCTGCCTGAATTAGTTCGTATTCTTGAGTCTCAACTTCAAGTTCAAAGACATCGACCAGATGTGCTGTGATAGGAAGCTGAGGGACTGCGGGAGTCCCTGCAGAATTCAGATGCATACTTTCTGGTGCAACAGCAAGCGCTGGAGGCTTTAAGCACCAAACAAGAGAAAGTTAATAAGCTTGTTAAGCATCTTCCCAGTGTTATGGGTACCCAGGATATTGTTTCTTGACATCTTCTGAAGTGGTTTTAGTTCCGGACTTGTTTTGCTGCGGCGTTTATTTGCACTGATCACCAACTTTGACAACCAGTGTATATGATATGCTGCTTTGTTCCCTATATTTGCACTGGTGGCGAACTTTGATGCCCAGTGGATGTAATATGTGTAATAGCCATGATAGCTTAGCGTAAGTTGCTTGCTTATTTATTTCCTTGTTGTCTTGTTTATTTGTTTGCTTGTAGTGAGTGCAGTCCTTTTTCCGCGGTTTGCTAGTGGCCGCAATAACCTATTTTTTTAAACTAGGCCACAATAACCATGGGCTACATATTGACAGTAGTGACACTGGGCCTCCTATGGGCCGTAGAAATAATGGGCCTTCTATGGTCCGTAGAAACAATGGGCCTCCTATGGGGCGTAGAAACAATGGGCCTTCTACGGGTCGTAGACACAATGGGCCTTCTTCGGGCCGTAGACACAATGGGCCTTCTATGGGACGTATCCTCAATGGGCCTTCTACACGTCGTGTGATCGATTGGCCAAACATTGGCCAATAGCAGACCGCATTATGGCTGTAAATGGGTTAGAGTCGGAATCATCCGTTCATGGGCCGACCATAACGGTCCGTCGTTAATCGGCCGTATTTGATGACACTATGAAAAGGGCCCAACGTAATAACGGACCACAAACGGGCCGACTGTATCCATGGGCTGAATTTGGCCCACAAGCAGAAAATTACAAAAACGGGCCATAAGTAAAGCCCAAGAATAAATGGGCCCTGAGAAGGCTGAAAGATAACGTGGGCTTGAAATGGCCCAATGGAATAATGGGTCGTTATTGGGTATAAAGTGATACACTGTTCATTATGGGCCAGTTTCACCACGGGATGTTAATGGGCCAAGAGTTACAAATGGCCTCATATGGGCCGAAAGATGTCATGGGCCATACATGGGCCGGAAGTTAAAACAGGCTGGAATCATATTGGACGGCCCAGATGACGCTACTGGGCCTAATTCGGATAGGTCGTAACGGGATGTAAATGGGATATATGCGAACATGCCGTTAACAGGCTTTCTGTGGGCCGGCCCGCCACCTTTTGACGAAGTCAAACGGGCCGGTATTTTCAGATGAATGGGCCTCTGTTGGTCCGTGCCATGTGTCGATGTATCATAGGTGCCTTCGGTCCAATGAGTGGATGACATATGTCCCAACGGTGAGCCAACACGTGTTTCCTCCAGCCAATGATGATTTTACATGTGCAAAATCCCCATTGGTCGAGGCTGTTAACGGGTTATCAGATCCAAAACTGGGCCCAATAGCTTAACGGCGTTCCGTTAGGGTGGATGCCATGTGTCGGTCACCCTTGACGAAAGCACTTCTATGATGCATGATTTATCGTCATGGAAGTGGACACTTCCATGATGACAATTTTGGTAATGTCATGGAACACTTCTACGACAGCACAGGTATGACTATCTTGATTCTGTCATAAAATCGTCATGGATGTACATGCATGACAGAAAACGTGACCTACTGTGACAAACATGTATCATCACAGAAGTATATTTTTTTTGTAGTGTACGGACCCAGTCCTTGTAGTTGCTGCCATCATCTTCCAACTTAGCTTTCTCTAGGAACGCATTAAAATTCAAAGGAACGGTAGCACAGGCCATTGATCTACACCAACATAGACATGCAAAATACTATCAGGTACTAAGTTCATGATAAATTAAAGTTCAATTAATCATATTACTTAAGAACTCCCACTTAGATAGACATCCCTCTAATCATCTAAGTGATCATGTGATCCAAATCACCTAAACCATGTCCGATCATCACGTGAGATGGAGTAGTTTTCAATGGTGAACATCACTATGTTGATCATATCTACTATATGATTCACGCTCGACCTTTCGGTCTCAGTGTTACAAGGCCATATCTGCATATGCTAGGCTCGTCAAGTTTAACCCGAGTATTCTGTGTGTGCAAAACTGGCTTACACCCGTTGTATGTGAAGGTAGAGCTTATCACACCCGATCATCACGTGGTGTCTCGGCACGACGAACTGTAGCAATGGTGCTAACTCAGGGAGAACACTTGTACTTTGAAATTTAGTAAGGGGTCATCTTATAATGCTACCGACGTTCTAAGCAAAATAAGATATATAAAGGATAAACATCACATGCGATCAAAATATGTGACATGATATGGCCATCATCATCTTGTGCTCATGATCTCCATCACCGAAGCATTGTCATGATCTCCAACGTCACCAGCGCAACACCTTGATCTCCATCGTAGCACCGTTGTCGTTTCGCCACCTATTGTTACTACGACTATCGCTACCGCTTAGTGATAGAGTAAAACAATTACATGGCGATTGCATTGCATACAATAAAGCGACAACCATAAGGCTCCTGCCCGTTGCCGATAACTTTGTTACAAAACATGATCATCTCATACAACAATTTATATCACATCATGCTTGACCATATCACATCACAGAAAGCCCTGCAAAAACAAGTTAGACGTCCCCTACTTTCTTGTTGCAAGTTTTACGTGGCTGCTACGGGCTTCTAGCAAGAACCGTTCTTACCTACGCATCAAAACCACAATGATTTTTCGTCAAGTGTGTTCTTTTAACCTTCAACAAGGACCGGGCATAGACACACTCGATTCAACTAAAGTTGGAGAAACAGACACTCACCAACCACCTATGTGCAAAGCACGTCGATAGAACCAGTCTCGTGTAAGCGTACACGTAATGTCAGTCTGAGCCACTTCATCCAACAATACCGCCGAATCAAAGCATGACATGCTGGTAAGTAGTATGACTATTATCGCCCACAACACTTTGTGTTCTACTCGTTCATATAACATCTATGCATAGAACTGGCTCTGATGCCACTGTTGGGGAACACGGTAATTTAAAAAAAATCCTACGATCCTACAAGATCTATCTATGTGATGCATAGCAACGAGAGGGGAGAGTGTGTCCACGTACCCTCATAGACTGAAAGCGGAAGCGTTTAGTTAAGCGGTTGATGTACTCGAACGTCTTCTCGATCCAACCGATCCAAGCACCGAATGTACGGCACCTCCGGGTTCAGCACACGTTCAGCTCGGAGACATCCCTCGTACTCTTGATCCAGTTGAGGCTGAGGGAGAGTTTCGTCAGCACAACAGCGTGGTGACGGTGTTGATGAAGTTACCGGCGCAGGGCTTCGCATAAGCACTACGACGATATGACTGAGGTGTGTAATTGTGGAGGAGGGCACCGCACACGGTTAAACAATTTTCAACTTGTGCGTCTTTGGGGTGCCCCCCTCCTCCGTATATAAAGGAGGAGAGGGGAGGCCGGCCGGCCCTCATAGGCGCGCCAATGGGGGAGGAATTCTCCTCCTAGTAATAGTAGGACTCCCCCTTTCCTAGTCCTACTAGGAGAAGAAGGAAGGAGGGGGAAGAGAAGGAAGGAGGGGGCGTGATACGTCTCCAATGTATCTACTTTTCCAAACACTTTTGCCCTTGTTTTGGACTCTAACTTGCATGATTTGAATGAACCTAAACCGGACTGATGTTGTTTTCAGCAGAACTGCCATGAAGTTGTTTTATGTGTAGAAAAGAAAAGTTCTCGGAATGTCTTGAAAATCCATAGAGGCACTTTTTGGAATTAATCAGAATTTCTGGGCGAAAGAAATACACCAGAGGGCCCAGGGCCTGTCCACGAGACAGGGGGCGTGCCCCCCTATCTCGTGGGCCCCCTGGACCTCCACCGACCTCAACTCCAACTCCATATATTCCGTCTCGCGGAGAAACAAATCAGGGAGAAAGTTTCATCACATTTTACGACACGGAGCCGCTGCCAAGCCCTAATCTCTCTCGGGAGGGCTGATCTGGAGTCTGTCGTGGAATTGTCACGTCAGATGTCCTCGTGAAAGGACTTAGTTGTGGAGCCATCGCAACTAGGATGCTTGAAGGGGTTAATCGGGACAAAGGACACGAGAGGTTTTATACTAGTTCGGCCCCTTACGGTGAAGATAAGGCCTACGTCTAGTTGGGTTGGTATTGATGTTTCGATGACCAAGGAGCGAGATACGCTATGCCCGGCTCTCGATGAGTTGTTTCTTGCCTTAAGCCGCCAGCGGGTCGTCCTCTTATATACACGGGTCGACGCCCTGCGGCTTACAGAGTCCCGGCCGGCTTATAAACAATGTCCGGCTCGGTGACTAGTTAAGTCTACCTTATGATATAAGTAATATTATTACAGCGGTTTACGACAATGGGACTTAAGTCGCCCGTGGGCCTTAATCTATCTATGAACCGCCATCTTCATGCCTTGATCTTGGGCTTCTTTCTGGTGAGCCCTCCTTGCGTAACCCGGCCCCTCCTGGGCGGCTTACACAAATAGTTATATCCCCAACATTAGGCCCCAGATTGATTTGAACCTGTTCATGTCAATCTTAAAATACCTTATAGACTGTCCTGCAGTCTTTTGTCTTGAACGAAGAATTTTAACCCGCTGTGACGTCATCATCTGGATCCGAGTTAAATCATCATGACGTCATCTTCAATAAAAATTAATTTTTACTCCATTTTATCTTGAACGGATCTTTGTCTTTACTGACCATCCCGAGAATCGAGACGCCAGAGCTGCTGGATAATAAATGTTATCTCCTCGTCTTTCGCGCCCTCTCGGTCAGTCTTCCCTTATAAATAGGGTGAACTAGGTCTTTCCCCAGTCATCTTCTTCCTCTTGCCTCTTCCCGAGATCTGCCGCCGCCACTGTCGAAGCCCTCGTCTTCATCGACTCAGGCCGTTGCATCAACCTGACTTAGACCGGAGATCAACGGCGAACCCCTGCAGCTCGTCTGCATCCGTGAGTTCCTCTCATTCCCTTTCTCAGATCTGCGTTAGGTCCTTGCCGAGTTCATCGGTGTTCATCACTGCCCGACGCCAAACCCTCGCTAGTTCCTTCCAACGCCCTGTTTAGATTGTAAAAACTACATAGAACTGTTGCGGTGCCTGTTTGTGTTGATCTTGCATAAAATAGATCTCATTTCTCTTGCTCAGAAACCCTCTTCGAATGCATGAACTTCTCTGCCCTGTTTTAGGTCTAGAAATTTTTTCTTTTCAAAGCAATATTTTGATCTAGAGTAATAACTGTTAGCTGTGAAACTTGCTTTTATCACCCGGAAAACCTCTTCTGGTAAACGCCCTGAAACACAACTGTCGAGATGTCCGGCTTAAATAAACGGCGAAACACAACCTTGATTTCTCCTCATGACCTGGAAATTTTTTGAATTGCACTTGATACTTGTAGCGGCTTAAATATTGTTGCACAGTCATCCTTATATCATTAGGCCCCTCATTAAGCCGCCACTTTAAATAATCAAGATTTTCCTCCCGGGTTAAAATTGAACCGGATCTTCTTGTTTTTCCATAGGCCAATTGCTGTGATGGCTCCTAAGGCTACCAAGGCCCCTGTAACTTGCAATTGGGTTCCATCCATAGTGACCAATAGCAAACTAGCTGAGTTTGTAAAGTCTCGGCATCTGCCAAAAAAAGACGTCATGTCGTACCGTGCCCCTGACCCGTCTGAAGAAAAGCCTCACCCCAAAGCAGGGGAAGTAATAATTTTTACGGATCATATGAGCCGTGGATTTGCTCCTCCCGGCTCAAAATTCTTCACAGAGGTTTTATATTTCTTTGATCTTAGACCTCAAGACATCGGACCCAATTCCGTGTCAAATATTTGCAATTTTCAAGTCTTCTGTGAAGTGTACCTAGGAGAGGAACCAAGTCTGCTTTTGTTTAGGGAACTTTTTTACATGAACCGGCAAAATGAACGTGCCAACGGGCCCAGTCTTGAGCTTGGCGGCATCTCAATCCAACGACGGAGAGACTGTCTTTTCCCTTATGCAGAGTTGCCGAGTCACCCCAAATCCTGGAACCAGACGTGGTTCTACTATCAGGACACTTCTCCGGCTGATGAAAAACCTCTACCCAGCTTTCGCGCCCTGCGCCTTGAGTCTAACCATCCGCTACCAGACAAGCTGACAACCCTTGAACGTGTGCCTCTCAATTCCACCATCAAGAAAATAAAAGCTCTCTTGGGAAATGGCTTAAACGGCATTGATTTGGTCCGAATCTGGGTCACTTGGCATATACTTCCATTAAGCCGCCGTCCTGGCTTAATGTGTACTTATACTAGAGAAAAGACTGATCCGCTACGCCATAGCCCTGACGACTTACCAAATGACGTGGTGGATGCTACAACCCAGTTACTGCTGAAGGAGGGCACTGTGACAAGCAACGCCTTCGGCTTACTTCCATTTTGCAAGAATAACCCGGCCCCTGCAGTAAGTTATCAATCATAACAAATGTTTACGGATACATTTTACCCTTCTTGATTCCCATAAATCTTTAACTTTTTCCACAGGCCGGTGATGACTTCTGGAAAGCCAAATATGACCATGAAGCTGCCAAACAAGCCAGGACGACCAAGAAAGCTGAAAGGAAAGCCGCCAAGGTAGGAACCTCAAAGAAGAAGAAACCCAGCGCCTCCGACTTACTCAGATTGGAAGATAGCTCTTCGGATGAGGAAGAGGTAATCTTTAAATTTTCATAAGTCCCTTGTTATCACCTGTCTGACATTTTATCCCTCCAGAAGGATACGGGGAACAGTCGAGCAGTCAATGAAGAGGTAACTATAATCTCCTCTGACTCAGAGCCTTTGCCAAAGCGAAAGATCTGAAGGGTGACCCGGAAAGTAAGATTTTCACATGCACTTGCTTATCAAGATCCTCAATTTATTTTGAAGCAACAACAGTTTGAGAACCGGAGGCAGACCCGGAACAACAAGGATGCAAAACTCTCCTCTGGCTTACCTGATGTAACCAGGAAGCATCGGACTGAGGTTATCTCTGATTTATGTTCTGTCTTACCTTTAGCAGGCTTAATTCGTCAACCTCTCAATTCATCTGACTCCAACTATCAGGATACCTCTCCTTCTTCCGGCGAATCCATGCAGTCAAATATGCCGACTTTCAAAACTGTCCCGCGTAATATAAACTTATGCACTTTTTGCTTTACCTATGCTTGCATATTCATCCTTCTGCTTTTGTTAACAGTATGCAAGTGAAACCCAGTAAACGGGCAAAGAATAATAAGCCGTCTGAAGAACCGGTCGTGGCTGAACCGATGATCAATACATCTGCTCCAGACAATTCTACCCATCAGCCGCCGCCTGATCCAGCTTCTGATATTCCAATGCCAACCTCTGATCCACCTGCTGAAGATACTCTCCAAACAGGTAACCTGGAGACTCCTAGCCTGGTCAAAACAAATGAGCCGGAAGTTGAATTTGTGAAGTCTCAGTTTGTTGAGCCAGGGCGGCCTACCATCCTTGCCAAATGTACTGCCAAGGAAGAATTAGCCCAACGCCGAAAAGCCAAGTAGGAGATCACTGATTACACTCACTTAAGCATTGGTGATATAGTCTCGGGTTATCTGAATCAGGTTCATAACAGTCGTGACCTGGAAATTGACATGGTGAAACAAATACAGCACAAATCTGAGGTATAACTTATACTTTTTACCTCAATCTTACATACTGTACCAGCCCCCAAGTCTATTGCTTATGAACAAATATGCTGTAGACTTTAGAAATTTGCTTTACTTGTTAATTTGTCTGGCTTAAAAAGAAGTTACTTAACCCGGTTATCACATAAAGCTTTTAAATTTGCAATACACATTAGCCCCCAAGTGTCAAGTATCATTACTTGTAAGGTGCTTGAGACTTAATATGTGTGACCCGGCAGGATAAAGTTAAAAAATTCTTCAGCATACATTAGCCCCCAAGTGCCAAGTATCTTTACTTGTAAGGTGCTTGGGACTTGAATGTTCCCTTACTATAATCCTTACCATAACCTGGTGTCAATGCAGGCTGCCATAAATCAATTTGAATCGGAGCTCGCTGCCCTAAAGAGTCGTCTGGAAACTCAAGAACTTGAGACGCAGAAGGCTAATTCCAAATTTAAATTTAGTGTCACTGAAAATGAGAAGCTAAAGAGGAAATTTGAATCGGAGAAGAAAACTTGGGCTGATGAGAAAACTTCCCTGGTGACTCGGGCCGAGACAGCTGAAGCATCTCTTGCCGAAGCAACAACCAAACTGTCCGACTTAAAATAGCAGATATCTCAAATGGTCTCAGCCATCTTTGGTAAGTTATTGTGAGCCGGCCTTAAACATTGTAACCTTACAATGTCTATTGCAATAATTACTTCCGGCTGACTATTATGCTTGTGCACATACAGGCTCCAGGAGTATCAACCAGAAGCAGAACACACTGATCAAACTTAAAGCAGTTTATACCTTAGTGGAACAGCTATACTCCAGGACACAATGCGCTTTGGACGTTGTAGCCTTGTCAACTCCTCATCCCCGCCTTTTGCAAGATGTATGGAAGAGCCTTGCCTTTCTACCTCAGTGGATCCAAGACTTAAGGCGTTCATCCTCAAGAGCCGGGGCCGTAGCCGCATTGAGCCGGGCAAAAGCATGGCTCCCAGAACTAGACCCGGCAGATCTTGCTCTTGGATACCCGAGTCTAAAGGAAGACGGCAATGCCTTTGATGATCATGACTTCACCGCCTGCGTCAAAGCCATACGTCTGGTGGCCACCCTTATTGGAAACGACACTGACCTTAGTAAGTATGCGTCGGCTTATGACAGTGACAACCGGAAAATCCCAAACGCTCCATATGATCAAATCAGCCTGATCCCTCCAATTCGTAAGCATACTTTTGCCCCTGAAGTGGACCCGGCCGGTTTAATAGATGCTGAAGCTGAATTTGAAGCTTTGAGCGGCATTGATTGGGCCTCATCAACTTTCCAGGACAAAACAGCTGACAGAGAATCCGAGAAGGATAACCCGGAGCCCTCAAGCCCGCCGAAGGAGTGAATCGCCAAGTGTTTGGCCAAAAAACAATGCTTCATCAATTTCAGACTCGGGGAGTCTTGTAATAGGGTAGAAAAAACTTCCCCATGCCTGTCGTGCGTTTGTGCATGCTTAATACTTTTCGTAAGCTGCCATGGCTATATATTTCTGGCTTTTGCTTTCTTGGTGTTTTAAACTTTACTTGCCTTATTCTGCAATCCTTGGATAATCTTCCCTGCTCATATAATGTTCACCTGGCACTTAACAACCTGGGGTGACGAATATTAAACCGGCAAGACAAAAAACATCTCAAAATGCTTTTCACAAGGTTTCAGGATAATCAAAATACTTTACAGGCTTCTGATTCGGATACGATCAGTAAACCGTTCCAAAGGGGTTAAGCTAAGATTCGGATACGATCATATAACCCCCAGTGGCTTGGTGATGCCAATCAAGTGGGTATCGACAGCTATGTTCTCTTTGGTTCGAATACGACCTATGTTTGAACAGGAAGCCCCCAAGTGACCATAGGATTTGTCTAATGACGCTGATTCATATACGATCCACGCCAGACCTAAAGGGGTTAAGCTGTGATTCAAATATGATCAGGAAGCCCCCAAGTAGGCTTGGCAAGTATGCCGATCAAGTGGGTATCGACAGCTATGCTCTCTTTGGTTCGGATACGACCTATGTTTGAACAGGAAGCCCCCAAATGACCATGGCTAGATTCAGATATGATCATAAGCCGGACCAAAGGTAAAGCCGGATTCAGTTATGATCCGGTCCCTATTGGTTGTTTCCACCACCTGTCAAAAAGACATATACACCTTTTTGAGGTTGAAAAAAGGACAGAGGTCCTGCTTTATTACTTTATATAATATGTACGTTGTCAAAAAATATATACATCTAAAGAGCCGGTGGCTTAAGTATAGTATGGCCGAAGATGGGCTATATTCCACGGCGGGTGGGTCTCCTCCTCCGATTTACCTGAATCCTTGTGCTCACGAATATCAATGAGGTAGTATGACCCGTTGTGCAGATTCTTGCTGACCACAAAGGGTCCTTCCCAAGGAGGGGATAGCTTGTGCATATCAGACTGATCCTGGATGAGCCGGAGCACTAAATCGCCTTCCTGAAATGTTCTGCTTCTCACCCGGCGGCTGTGATAGCGACGAAGGTCTTGCTGGTAAATCACCGAGCGGGCTATTGCCAAGTCTCGCTCCTCATCCAACAAGTCAAGAGCCTCCTGTCGAGCCTTCTCATTATCAGCCTCAACGTAAGCCGCCACATGGGGCTAATCATGTCGGATATCACTTGGCAGAACTGCCTCTACTCCATAAACCATGAAAAAAGGCGTGTAACCCGTTGATCTGTTAGGCGTAGTGTTGATGCTCCACAGCATAGAGGGCAACTCTTCCACCCAACAACCCGGAGTTCGCTGTAAAGGGACCAAAAGCCGTGGTTTGATACCCCTTAAGATCTCCTGATTAGCTCTTTCTGCTTGAGCATTGGATTGAGGATGAGCAATAGCCGAAACACCAAACCGGATATGTTCCCGTTGACAGAACTCCTCCATGGCACCCTTGGAGAGATTAGTGCCATTATCAGTTATGATGCTATGTGGAAAACCAAAACGAAAGATCACCTTTTTGATGAACTGAACTGCTGTGGCCGCATCACACTGACTGACCGGCTCTGCCTCAATCCACTTTGTAAATTTATCCACTGCCACCAGGAGGTGTGTCTTTTTATCCTTAGACCTTTTAAAAGGTCCCACCATGTCAAGCCCCCAGACTGCAAATGGCCAAGTAATTGGAATCATCCTCAATTCCTGAGCCGGCACATGAGCTCGTCGTGAGAATTTTTGACATCCGTCACATTTGCTAACAAGATCTTATGCATCTTCATGAGCCGTCAGCCAATAAAAACCATGACGGAAAGCCTTGGCCACCAGAGATTTTGAACCGGCATGATGACCACAATCTCCTTCATGGATTTCTCGAAGTATCTTGTGACCCTCTGCAGGCGACACACAACGCTGGAACGCCCCTGTGACACTGAGATGATGTAACTCGCCATTAACAATTGTCATGGATTTGGACCGCCTGACAATTTGTCTCGCCAAGGTCTCGTCCTCAGGCAGCTCTCCCCGGGTCATATAAGCCAAATATGGCAATGTCCAATCCGGGATGACGTGAAGTGCAGCCACCAACTATGCCTCCGGGTCTGGCACTGCAAGCTCCTCCTCTGTAGGTACCTTGACAGAAGGATTATGTAAAACGTCAAGAAAGGTGTTAGGCCGCACCGGCTTGCGCTGAGAGCCCAACCGGCTTAAAGCATCAGTCGCCTCATTCTTCCTTCTGTCAATGTGCTCCACCTGATACCCTTTGAAGTACCCAGCTACGGCATCGACTTCACGGCGATAAGCCGCCATAAGGGGATCCTTAGAATCCCATGTGCCTGAGACCTGTTGAGCCACGAGGTCTGAGTCGCCCAAGCACCTTACCCGGCTTAAATTCATCTCCTTAGCCATCCAGAGGCCATGGAGCAAGGCCTCGTATTCAGATGCATTGTTAGTACAAGGAAACATGAGCTGGAGCACATAACGAAATTTATCACCTCGAGGGGAAGTTAAGACAACTCCAGCCCCTGATCCTTCTAACTGCCTGGACCCATCAAAGTGAATAGTCCAATATGTATTGTCCGGCTTCTCCTCAGGTGCCTACAACTCTATCCAATCATTGATAAAATCCACCAAGGCCTGAGATTCGATGGCAGTACGGGGCATATACTTTAAACCATAAGGCCCAAGCTCAATGGCCCACTTGGCGATTCGTCCTGTAGCTTCCCTATTCTGAATGATGTCTCCCAAAGGAGCTGAGCTCACCACCGTTATAGGGTGACTTTGGAAGTACTGCTTCAGCTTCCGGTTTGCCATGAACACACCATAAACAAGCTTCTGCCAATGTGGATACCTTTGTTTAGACTCAATGAGCACCTCGCTGATGTAGTAAACCGGCCGTTGAACCGGATGCTCCTTGCCTGCCTCCTTACGTTCCACCACGATGGCAACACTGACAGCCCGTGAGTTAGCAGCCACATATAACAATAGCGGCTCTTTATCAATGGGAGCTGCAAGAACCGGTGGCTCAGACAACTGTCTCTTTAAACCTTCAAAGGCAGTGTTAGCAGCATTGCTCCAGACAAAAGTGTCTGTTTTCTTCATCATCTGATATAGCGGTAAGGCCTTCTCTCCTAACCGGCTTATGAACCGGCTTAAAGCAGCAACCCGTCCCGCTAGGCGCTGAACATCATTGATACATGCCGGCTTAGCCAAAGAGGTAATCGCCGTGATCTTCTCCGGATTAGCTTCAATGCCTCTATTTGACACCAGAAAACCCAAAAGCTTACCTGCAGGTACACCAAACACACACTTGGCCGGGTTAAGCATCATCTTGTAAACCCGGAGATTGTCAAAGGTCTCTCTCAAGTCGGATATTAAAGTTTCCTTTTCTCTGGACTTCACCACAATGTCATCCACATAAGCATGAACATTGAGCCCAATTTGATCGTGCAAATAGTTCTGCACGCATCGGTGATAAGTTGCCTGGGCACTCTTGAGCCCAAACGGGATAGATACATAACAGAAGGCCCCAAACGGAGTGATGAAAGTTGTCTTCTCCTGGTCCTTAACTGCCATCTTAATCTGATGATAGCCAGAGTAAGCATCCAAAAAGCTCAAACGTTCACAACCCGCCGTAGCATCAATGATTTGATCAATACGGGGGAGAGCAAAGGGATCAGCCGGACAAGCCTTATTTAAGTCCATGTAATCCACACACATCCGCCAAGTGTCATTCTTCTTGAGCACTACCACCGGGTTAGCCAACCACTCCGGATGAAAAACTTCAACAATAAACCCGGCCGCCAAGAGCCGGGCCACCTCTTCCCCAATGGTTGTCCATCTCTCTTCATTGAATCATCGGAGAAACTGCCTGACCGGCTTATACTTCGGATCAATATTGAGAGTGTGCTCAGCGAGTTCCCTCGGTACACCCGGCATGTCAGAAGGTTTCCATGCAAAGATGTCCCGGTTCTCACGGATGAACTCGATGAGCGCGCTTTCCTATTTAGGATCCAAATTGGCACTGATACTGAACAATTTAGAGGTGTCTCCCGGGGTGAAGTCGACAAGCTTTGTCTCAGCGGCCGATTTAAACTTCAACGTCGGGTCATGCTCAGTAGTTGGTTTCTTGAGGGAGGTCATATCCACCGGGTCAACATTGTCTTGATAGAATTTGAGCTCCTCCGCAGCACAGGCCGTCTCAGCGTAAGCCGCGTCGCCTTCTTCGCATTCCAAGGCCACCTTTCGACTCCCATGTACGGTGATGGTGCCCTTGTAACCCGGCATCTTGAGTTGTAAGTAAACATAACACGGCCGTGCCATGAACTTAGCATAAGTCGGTCGCCCAAATAGAGCGTGATATGGGCTCTTGATCTTGACCACCTCAAACGTCAACTTCTCAGCCCTGGAATCATACTCATCTCCTAAAGCCACCTCTGATTCAATCTTACCAACTGGGTAAGCTGACTTGCCTGGAACCACCCCGTGGAAAACAGTGTTGGATGTCCTCAGATTCTTCTCAGTCAACCCCATACGCTGGAAGGTCTCATAATAGAGGATATTGATGCTGCTACCCCCGTCCATGAGTACTTTAGTGAATTTATATCCACCAACCTGGGGTGCCACAACCAAGGCTAACTTACCCGGATTATCAACTCGTAGCGGGTGATCCTCTCTGCTCCAAATGATAGGTTGCTCTGACCATCTCAAATAACGAGGGACCGCCGGCTCAACCGAATTTACAGCCATCTTATGAACCTTCTGGTCACGTTTGCATAAGATAGTGGTGAACACATGGTATTGCCCACCGCTCAACTATTTCGGCTGGCTCTGGTAATACGACTGCTGCTGCTGTTGTCCTCCCTGACCAGCTTGCTGTTGATTATGTCCACCCGGTTGTCCCTAAAAACCGGAATTTGAACCGCCACCTGGGCCATGAAAGCCGCCGGCCCCTGAACCGCCACCAAGTCCATGACCACCATCAAAGATATTGGAGTTTATAAACGCCTTCATGATCGCACAGTCTTTCCACAGGTGCGTAGCGGGGTGCTCCCGGGTGCCGTGTTTCAGACAAGGCTCGTTGAGTAGCTGCTCAAGAGATGGACCAGACCCACTGGTTCGAGGCCACATACCCTTGCGTCTCTGATTGTTACCCTGTGTACTCGCGTTAGCCACCAGCTCCGGGTTGCCGTCCGCCTTACGCTTATTGCCGCCTTGATTCCCCGGGTTGTGCTGTTGACCCTTTCCATTACCGTTACTTTTACCCTTCCCTGTCTTCTCATCATCAGACATAGGGTCCTTGGTATTATCAGAATCGGCATATTTGACTAAAGCCGCCATCAGCGTTCCCATATCGGTGCAGTCACGCTTGAGGCGTCCCAATTTCTGCCTCAGCGGCTCTAAGTTGCAATTTTTCTCCAACATGAGGATTGTAGAGCCGGCATCCATCTTATCAGATGAATGAATTATCTCCTTGACTCGGCGTACCCAATGGGTGGTGGATTCACCCTCCCCCTGCTTACAAATCGTCAAGTCCACGATTGACATAGATTGCTTACAGGTGTCCTTGAAGTTCTGGATGAAACGGGCCTTTAACTCCTCCCACGAACCAATGGAATTTGGTGGTAAACCTTTTAGCCAAGACCAGGCCGTTCCATCTAACATCATGGTGAAGTATTTAGCCATTGCCGCATCACTGACCTCCAACAGTTCCATGGCCATCTCATAACTCTCAATCCACGCTCCGGGCTGTAAGTCGGCCGTGTAATTCGGCACCTTTTGAGGTCCCTTGAAGTCCTTAGGCAGGCGCATGTTGCGCAAAGCCGGTATCAAACAAGGAACTCCACCAGTTCTGGTGGCTACTCCCAACTCAATAGAAGTCGTTGGATACTCTGGGATATCCTGATGAGCCGCCAGCTGAGCCGCCTGTTGAGCCGCCTGCTCGTTCTCCGGACGTACTCGGTCTTGCACCGGGTTATAGCCACCATGCTGGTTACGGCGTTGGGCGTTGCTTGATAAAGCTTCGGAGTCCATGTGCCTGCTGTAACTTGGGCTCCGGTTCTGACGAGGCGGTGATAACCAAGGCGGAGGGGTTGAATGAATCCTATCCCGACTATAAGAATAGGTCTCCTGCTGAGCCAGGGCCGTCTGGACAAGTTCCCTGATCCTCCGGGTCTCCACTGCTATTGGATCATCACCGTCCACTGGAAGAGCCGCCAGGCGCGCTGACGCCGAGATTAAATTCTCCATGGGGATGGAAAAGTGACCCTCCAGTACCGGCACATAACACGGCGGCGCCATGCTCATATGAGGAGGTGGCATCTCCTGACGCTGAGCCGGTCCTCCCGCTCCGGATGTCATAAACTAATTAGCATCGGGCGGGTTACTTGGGCCGGCTCCGGGTGTAGCAAAAAGAACCCCCGGGTCATAATTCAGAGGCAACCGGGATTGGGTCTTCTGGTGTCTCCTCCTCATTACCTCATTGGACGCGTTTAAACTCATCGTGAGCTGGTAAGCCTCTGACCGCAACCGCTGTGCCCGGGCGTCAAGAGCCGCCCGCTCCGTAGCTAGCCTAGTATCCTCAGCTGCTAAGGCCTCCTTGGCCTGAGCTATCTCCTCACGTACCCGTGCTACCTCCGCATCATGCTCATCTTTGTTCGCAGGGATAACCGTGGCGGTTAATAGGGCCGTAAGCTTGTCCATGAGGTCTATCAGCACTTGAGCCGGCAGGCGCACAGGGCCTCCTGCCCCGGCTGCTCCTAACCCGGAAGTAATTGCGGCCGCGGTTGTAGAGTTTTGTCCGGGTTGAGTCCCAGCCATAAAGACTCCTGCCCAATTTGGCGACTCACAGAGGTCCGGAATACTAAGGCCATCGGAACAGCCCCCGAGCACACCGTCTTGAACTTGATACAAAGAATCTGTTGAACCGGTGGACGAATCACCGTCAGAGTGGACGGCCGTCTCACCACCATCCTCAGGACCTTTAGAAAGTTCTTCTCCGTGGACGCAGCCCACAAAGTCACACTTCATGCCGGTTTGAACTCGAGCGGGTTTCGCGCGCTAAGCCGTCTCGACGAGGTCGGTGCAGTTGTCCGGCTCAGGCCCCGGCTCACCAATCCGGCCGATGAAGACGTGGATCCCTCCGAAGGGGACCCGGTACCCGTACTCAATTGAGCCGGCGTCGGAGCCCCAGCCTTTGTCGTCGATGTAGATCTTGCCGCGACGACTTTTGGTCATCCGGCCCACTACGTATCGCTTGAGCCCTTCGAAGTTGCCCTTCAAGAACTCAAATCCACCGTGCGCTGGCCCCACGGTGGGCGCCAACTGTCATGGAATTGTCACGTCAGATGTCCTCGTGAAAGGACTTAGTTATGGAGCCATCGCAACTAGGAAGCTTGAAGGGGTTAATCGGGACAAAGGACACGAGAGGTTTTATACTAGTTTGGCCCCTTACGGTGAAGGTAAGGCCTACGTCTAGTTGGGTTGGTATTGATGTTTCGATGACCAGGGAGCGAGATATGCTATGCCCGGCTCTCGATGAGTTGTTTCTTGCCTTAAGCCGCCAGCGGGTCGTCCCCTTATATACACGGGTCGACGCCCTGCGGCTTACAGAGTCCCGGCCGGCTTATAAACAATGTCCAGCTCGGTGACTAGTTAAGTCTACCTTATGATACAAGTAATATTATTACAGCGGTTTACGACAACGGGCCTTAAGTCGCCCGTGGGGCTTAAGCTATCTATGAACCGCCATCTTCATGCCTTGGTCTTGGGCTTCTTTCTGGTGAGTCCTCTTTGCATAACCCGGCCCCTCCTGTGCGGCTTACACAAATAGTTATATCCCCAACAGAGTCCGTTCGGGGCTCCGGAGAGGGGGATTCATCGCCGTCGTCATCATCAACCATCCTCCATCACCAATTTCATGATGCTCACCGCCGTGCGTGAGTAACTCCATCGTAGGCTTGCTGGACGGTGATGGGTTGGATGAGATTTACCATGTAATCAAGTTAGTTTTGTTAGGGTTTGATCCCTAGTATCCACTATGTTCTGAGATTGATGTTGCTATGACTTTGCTATGCTTAATGCTTGTCACTAGGGCCCGAGTGCCATGATTTCAGATCTGAACCTATTATGTTTTCATGAATATATGTGTGTTCTTGATCCTATCTTGAAAGTCTATAGTGACCTATTATGTGTTATGATCCGACAACCCCGAAGTGACAATAGTCGGGATACTTCTCGATGATGACCGTAGTTTGAGGAGTTCATGTATTCACTATGTGTTAATGCTTTGGTCCGGTTCTCTATTAAAAGGAGGCCTTAATATCCCTTAGTTTCCACTAGGACCCCGCTGCAACAGGAGGGTAGGACAAAAGATGTCATGCAAGTTCTTTTCCATTAGCACGTATGACTATTTACGGAATACATGCCTACATTACATTGATGAACTGGAGCTAGTTCTGTGTCACCCTATGTTATAGCTATTACATGATGAATCGCATCCGGCATAATTATCCATCACTGATCCATTGCCTACGAACTTTTCATATATTTTTCTCCGCTTATTTACTTTTCCGTTGCTACTGTTACAACTACTACAAAAACCCAAAAACATTTGTCTTTACTTTTGCCACTGTTACCATTATTATCATACTACTTTGCTACTAAATACCTTGCTGCAGATACTAAGTTATCCAGGTGTGGTTGAATTGAAAACTCAACTGCTAATACTCAAGCATATTCTTTGGCTCCCCTTGTGTCGAATCAATAAATTTGGGTTGAATACTTTACCCTCGAAAGTTGTTGCGACCCCCTACACTTGTGGCTTATCAAGACTAATTTCTGGCGCTGTTGCCGGGGAGCATAGCTCTATTCTCCGAGTCACTTGGGATTTATATCTGTTGATCACTAGGAAGAACTTGAAAGACGCTAAAACCAAGATTTTGGCCTCAACTACGAGGGGAGGAAAGGAACTGCCATCTAGCTCTGCACTAGATTCTCCTTCCGTTATTAGTAGGCTTGCGACACCTAAACCTGCTACTGCTAAAAATATGAATTCTGATATGTCGCATGTTATTGATGATGCCACTTCTGCTATGCATGATGAAACTACTTCTGTGTGTGATACTACTTTGCCATTAGGTGAATTTCTTGATGAACAACTTGCTAGAATTAGGGGGAATGAAAATATTGAAAATGCTATTATTGGTGATAGTGATGATGAAAGTTCTCCCAATGATTATGTATTGCATGTTGTTCCTAAGGGTTATCTTATGAATGAAGAAGTTGCTAAGGAAATCTTTGCTTGCAATGATAGATATGATCTTAAGAAATTTTTAGCTAAATAGAAGCAGCAGTCTCTTAATGCTAGAATGAAACCTGACCCTGCTTTTGCTACTTCACCTATCTATGTTATTGATAAGGATTATGAATTCTCTGCTGATCCTGAAATTATTACTTTAGTTGAATCTGATCCTCTTTATGGCCTTGAATCTGAAACTGTTGTGGCACATCTTACCAAGTTGAATGATATAGCTACCCTGTTTACTAATGATGAGAAGTCTCGCTATTTTTATATCCTTAAGATATTTCCGTTCTCATTAAAGGGTGATGCTAAGACTTGGTATAATTCTCTTGCTCCTAGTTGTGCGCGTAGTCCCCAGGATATGATTTATTACTTCTCTCCTAAATATTTCCCTGCTCATAAGAAACAAGCTACCTTGCGGGAAATATATAATTTTGTGCAAATCAAAGAAGAGAGTCTCCCACAAGCTTGGGGGAGGCTTCTCCAGTTACTTAATGCTTTGCCTGATCATCCTCTTAAGAAAAATGAAATACTTGATATCTTTTATAATGGACTAATCGATGCTTCCAAGGACTATTTGGATAGTTGTGTTGGTTGTATTTTCAGGGAAAGAACAGTCGACGAAGCTGAAATATTATTGAATAATATGTTGACTAATGAAAATAATTGGACTCTTCCTGAGCCAATTCCTGAAGCAATTCCTGAACCAATTAAGCCAATTCCTGAGCCTATTCCTAAACCCACTCCAAAGAAGAGAGGTGTTTTATTTCTCAGTCCTGAAGATATGTAAGAGGCAAATAAATCAATGAAAGAAAAATGTATTAAAGCTGAAGATGTTAAGAATTTACCACGTATTGAAGAAATACATGGTCTTAATATACCGTCTGTTGAAGAACCACATTGTCTTGATAACCCAACACAGGTAGTAAAGGTAAATTCTCTCTCTGTAGATATGATAAAGTTGAAATCCCCTCTACTAAATTTCATAGCCCATGCTTAGATGAATTTGATGACTTTATGGCTAGATAAGAAAGTTTTAACGCTTATGTTGGTAGAGAGTTAAAAAATAATGCTTTCGAGATGGGATGTGTAAGTGATAATCTGGCTAGAGTTAAAGACGAACTTCACCTCGTTAGCAAATATGCTTCCATGGTCGCTACTCAAGCTGAGCAAGTTCTTAAAGCTCAAAATGATTTGCTTGATGAATTAAACAATAAAAATGACTTTGTTGTTAGAGTGGCTACTAGAACTGGTAGAATGACTCAGGAACCTTTGTATCCTGAAGGCCACCCTAAGAGAATCGAGCAAGATTCTCAGAGAAATAATTTAGAGGCACCTAGTTCTTCCAAAAAGAAGAAAAAGAAAAATGATAGGACTTTGCATGCTTCTAGTGAACCTACTGTAGACACACCTGAGAATCCCAATGATATTTCTATCTCTGATGCTGAAACACAATCAGGTGATGAACATGAACCTAGTGATAATGTTAATGATAATGTTCTGATGCTCAACCTAGCAAAAACAATGATGTAGAGATTGAACCTGTTGTTGATCTTGATAACCCACAATCAAAGAATCAACGTTATGATAAGAGAGATTTTGTTGGTAGGAAGCACGGTAAAGAAAGAGAACCATGTGTTCAAAAACCCATGCCCTTTCCTTCTAAACCATCCAAGTCAAAGGATGATGAGGATTTTGAGCGATTTGCTGAAATGATTAGACCTATTTTCTTACGTATGCGCTTAACTGATATGCTGAAAGTAAATCCTTATGCTAAGTATATGAAGGATATCATCACAAATAAAAGAAAGATACCGGAAGCTGAAATTTCCACCATGCTTGCTAATTACACTTTTAAGGGTGGAATAACAAAGAAACTTGGAGACCCTGGGGTACCGACTATACCATGCTCCATTAAACGAAACTATGTTAGGACTGCTTTATGTGATCTTGGAGCCGGTGTTAGTGTTATGCCTCTCTCTTTATATCGTAGACTTGAATTGAATAAGTTGACACCTACTGAAATATCTTTGCAAATGGCTGATAAATCAACTGCTATACCAGTCGGTATTTGTGAGGATGTGCCTGTTGTGGTTGTAAATGTCACTATCTTAACGGACTTTGTTATTCTTGATATTCCCGAGGACGATAGTATGTCTATCATCCTTGGTAGACCTTTTCTTAATACTGCAGGGGCTATTGTTGATTGTAACAAAGGCAATGTCACTTTTGATGTTAATGGTAATGATCGTATGGTAAACTTTCCAAGGAAACAATCTCAAGTTCATAGCATCAATTCTATTGAAAAAGTTCCAACTATTATTTTTGGAGGTTTTGAATTTCCTCTCCCTACTGTCAACAAAAAGTATGATATTCTTATTGTTGGGGATTTTCATATCTCCGTTGAGGTAACTTAGTGTTATTTGAAATTTCTCCGGTTCCGTGTTATTTGGAATGAGTTTGTTAACAAGACTTGATCAACCTTGTTAGTGGATTCATTTTGATGATCATGAGATGGATGAAACTAGAAGGCACAACCTTCTGTACCCTCTTTTTACTTTCTGTTATTTAGATTAAATAAAGCAAAAATAGTATTATCCGTCTGTTTTCTGAATTATCCGTGCATTAGAAAAATAGTCCGAAAATAAAAGTGCTCCAAATGCCCTCCAAATTTAGTATGATTTTTTCTGGAATATTTGAGGATTTTAGGCACTAAAAATAGTGCAGGAGGGGCAAGCACCAGGACACGAGAGTGGAGGGCGCCCCCCTATAGGGCGCGCCCCCTGTCTCGTGGGCCCCTGGTGGCACCCCTCCACTTATGCCAGCACCCACACACTCCATTTTCTACCCAAAAAAATCCCCATCCAGCTCAAACACGAGTTCTAGCTCGTTTTGCTGCGATTTTCGATCTCTTAGCTCAAAGCTCCATTCGCAAAACTGCTTTGGGAGATTGTTGCTTGGTATGTGACACCTCCATTGGTCCAATTGGTTTTTGTTCTAGTGCTTTATTCATTGCAAATTTTTGTTGCATAAGTGACCATGTTCTTGAGCTTGCATGTTAAATTTTTGAGGTCCCAAGAAATTCCAATGCATGATATAGGCTCTAGGCACTTGTAGGAGTAGTTGCTATCAATCTTGTTTAGTTTTATGCACTTTTATTTTGAAGTTACTAAAAATTTCAGAAAATTTCAGAAAAAGAAATATGCTTAGAAGAATGTACCAAGGTGGTTCCTCGGTGAAGAAAGGGCCCAGGATTGCTATACGTGAGCAAGATGTTGCATTGCCAAGGGACGCAAATGTACGAGCTTGTGAGTGGCCATCCGATGATTTTATGGTCAGAGAAGGCTTTAAGGAGGAATTTGATGCGTATGTGCATAATGCCGAGTTGGAGGACTCCTTACAAGATAAGTGTCCTCAGTACTATCAATTGACTGATTCCTTTGTGCGGAGGTTTAAATATAACTATACGCGTAATTCTCCTAGTGTCCTATTTGATATTTATGATACATCTTACACCATGGACTTAGTGGATTTTACAAATGCTTGCAAACTCCCGCAGTGGGGTAATATTAATGATCCTCACAAATCTGAATTTAGAGATTTTCTTGCTAGTATTACTTTGGGAGAATCTAGGGGCATAGCACAAGCTACCATAGGGAGCATTCATTTTCCCGCTATACATTATTTTGCTCTCTTCATTGGTAGATGTATTAACAGTAAGGATGAAGCATGTCACATGTGTGTCCCTGATCTGTGTGCCTTCAAGAGTGTTGTGTTAGGTTATAAAGGTTATAACTTGGGGGCAATAGTTGCACGAAGGTTGCAGAAAAATAGTAGAAAGGGTAATTTCTTTGGAGGAATTTATGCAACCCGTGTGGCTAATTATCTTAATATAGCAACACGAGAGGGGGATATGATTTTACCTCCTGTTTATTTGGATAAAGAAGCTATGTTTAATCATCATTTTCTTGAGAGGAATGAACAATTCCTCCATTATCGACTAATCTATGACAGACGCAATGTCATCCCTATTACTCTTCCTGCTCCCTACCTTTTTGATTATCAGGCAAAAGGAAGATATGTTGTCACCAGGGAGGAAGCAGATGAATATGAGAGGGGAGTGGAGGCAGCTCGCCAACACGCTACAGCTCATGAGGCAGTTGCCGCTGCATCCCAGTACAACCCCAGCTTCACTTATGGATATTAGCCAGGCGATCCTTGGTATTACACCAACTTAGGCCAAAAGCCTAAGCTTGGGGGATTACGTATTTCTCACCGACTTTACATTCATGTTCACACACTAGTCGTCGGTGCTCATACTCTTTCATTTGTATTATCCATGCTAGTTTAAATTTATTTTTCTAGTTTTCTTCTTGTGTGTTTGATAAACCTTGAGAAAAACCAAAAAAATTAATTAGTTTAATTTTCATGCTTGTAGTTGAAATTAAAATGAAAATCCAAAAAGATTTCTAGTTCTTCTTCTTACTTGTTGGGAGCTTTCCCGTGTAAATAGTTTTATTTTCTTTTCTTTCCTTTGGGGGTCGAGAAGACCATATTGAAAATGCTTAGTGGCTCTTATATGCATGATTGTTTATTTAATTTAGATCCCATATTACTTGTCTTCTCTCTTGAGTTGAATGCTTGCAGATTCCAGCTTAGTCCAATGCACGTACACTCTTATTATTATACACATCATTTGGTCGTGCGAGTGAAAGGCAATAATGATGATATATGATGGACTTATTGGGATGAGAAAAGCTGGTATGAACTCGACCTCTCTTGTTTTTGTAAATATGATGAGTTCATCGTTCCTGAGTCAGCTATTATGAAGTAAACTTATTTGCAATGACATTTAGAGATTATAGTTACTTGTGCCATGCTTGATTAGCTATGAGTTATAATGGTTTACCTTGCGTGCCAACATGATATTAGAATGATTATGATGTGGTATGATGGGATGGTATCCTCCTTTGAATGAATCGAGTGACTCACCTTGGCACATGTTCACGCATGTAGTTGAATCAAATCAACACAGCCTTCATGATATTTATGTTCATGGGGGATTATATCCTACTCATGCTTATGCTCGGTGTGAATTAATTTTAATGCATGCTTACGACTGTTGCCGCTCTCTCAGTTGGTTGCTTCCCAGCCTTTTGCTAGCATTCACCTGTACTAAGCAGGAATACTGCTTGTGCATCCAAACTCCTTAAACCCCAAAGTTGTTCCATATGGGTCCACTATACCTACCTATATGCGGTATCTACCTGCCGTTCCAAGTAAATTTGTATGTGCCAAACTCTAAACCCTCAAATGAAATTCTGTTTTGTATGCTCGAACAGCTCATGTTACAACTAGGGCTACCTATATCTTCCATGCTAGGTGGGTTATTCTCAAGAGGAGTGGACTCCGCTCCTCATTCACGAGAAAGGGCCGGTAACCAGAATGCCCAGTCCCATGATCCAAAAAGATCAAAGCAAATCAAAATAATTAAACAAAACTCCCCCAGGACTGATGTATGTTGGAGGCACTCGTTGTTTTGAGCAAGCCATGGATTGATGCTTGTTGGTGGTTTGGGGAGTATAAACCTTTACCATTGTGTTTGGGAACTGCCTATAATGCATTTAGTATGGAAGATACAGCTATCTCATAGGTGTTGCGTTGATAGCGAAAGTATGCCACTCAAAATGTTACTCAATCTCTATTTTAAAATCGAGCTCTGGCACCTCTACAAATCCCTGCTTCCCTCTGCGAAGGGCCTATCTATTTACTTTTTTATGTTGATTCATCACCTTCTTATTAAAAGCACCCGCTGGAGAGCACACTGTCATTTGCGTTCATTATTATTGGTTCATATTGTGTATGACTTGACTGGATCTCTTTTACCATGAATTACAATGTTTAGTAAGTCCTTGATCATTATTATTGGTTCATATTGAAAATGCTTAGTGGCCCTCATATGCATGATTGTTTATTTAACTTAGAGCCCATATTACTTGTCTTCTCTTTTGAGTTGAATGCTTGCAGATTCCATCTTAGTCCAATGCATGTGCACTCTTATTATTATACACATCGTTCGGTCATGCAAGTGAAAGGCAATAATGACGACATATGATGGACTTATTGGGATGAGAAAAGTTGGTATGAACTCGACCTCTCTTGTTTTTGTAAATATGATGAATTCATCGTTTCCGAGTCATCTTATTATGAAGTAAACATATTTGCAATGACATTTAGAGATTATAGTTGCTTGTGCCATGCTTGATTAGCTATGAGTTATAATGGTTTACCTTGCGTGCCAACATGCTATTAGAATGATTATGATGTGGTATAATGGGGTGGTATCCTCCTTTGAATAAATTGAGTGACTCGACTTGGCACATGTTCACGCATGTAGTTGAAACAAATCAACATAGCCTTCATGATATTTATGTTCATGGTGGATTATATCCTACTCATGCTTGTATTCGGTGTGAATTAATTTTAATGCATGTTCATGACTGTTGTCGCTCTCTCAGTTGGTCGCTTCCCAGTCTTTTGCTAGCCTTCACATGTACTAAGCGGGAATACTGCTTGTGCATCCAAACTCCTTAAACCCCAAAGTTGTTCCATATGAGTCCACCATACCTTCCTATATGCGGTACTTACCTGCCGTTCCAAGTAAATTTGTATGTGCCAAATTCCAAACCTTCAAATGAAATTCTGTTTTGTATGCTCGAGCAGCTCATGTTGCGACTAGGGCTGCCTATATCTTCCATGCTAGGTGGGTTATTCTCACGAGGAGTGGACTCCGCTCCTCATTCACGAGAAAGGGCCAGTAACCGGGATGCCTAGTCCCATGATCCAAAAAGATCAAAGCAAATCAAAATAATTAAACAAAACTCCCCCAGGGTTGTTGTTTGTTGGAGGCACTCGTCGTTTCGAGCAAGCCATGGATTGATGCTTGTTGGTGGTTGGGGGAGGATAAACCTTTACCATTCTGTTCGGGACCTGCCTATAATGCATGTAGTATGGAAGATACAGCCATCTCATAGTTGTTGCGTTGACAGTGAAAGTATGTCGCTCAAAATGTTATTCAATCTCTATATTAAAATCAAGCTCTAGCACCTCTACAAATCCCTGCTTCCCTCTGCGAAGGGCCTATGTATTTACTTTTATGTTGAGTCATCACCCATCTTATTAAAAAGCAGCCGCTGGAGAGCACGCTGTCATTTGCATTCATTACTATTGGTTTATATTGGGTATGACTTGACTGGATCTCTTTTACCATGAATTACAATGTTTAGTCAGTCCTTGATCTTTAAAGGTGCTCTGCATTTATGTTTTGCGGTCTCAGAAAGGGCTAGCGACATACCACTTTGTTATATCATGTTATGATTGTTTTGAGAAAGTGTTGTCATCCGAGTTTTATTATTATGGCTCGCTAGCTGATTATGCTATTGATATGAGTAATTGTGAGACCCTAGTGTTATTGTGAGTATGGTTAGTTCATAATATTTGCTGAAATTTGAATGCTGGCTTTTCATGTTTACAACAACAAGAGCAAACAAAGTTTGTAAAAGTTTTTCTTTATCACTTTTAGTTTATCAACTGAATTGCTTGAGGACAAGCAAAGGTTTAAGCTTGGGGGAGTTGATACGTCTCCAACGTATCTAGTTTTCCAAACACTTTTGCCCTTGTTTTGGACTCTAACTTGCATGATTTGAATGAAACTAACCCCGAGTGACGCTATTTTGAGTAGAACTGCCATGATGTTGTTTTATGTGTAGACAACAAAAGTTCGCGGAATGTCATGAAAATCTACGGAGGCACTTTTTCGAATTAATAAGAATTTCTGGGCGAAAGAAATACACCAGGGGGGGCCAGGGCCTATCCACGAGACAGGGGGACGCGTTCCCCTATCTCATGGGCCCCCTGGACCTCCACCGACCTCAACCCCAACTCTATATATTCCGTCTCGCGGAGAAAAAAATCAGGGAGAAAGTTTCATCGCGTTTTACGACACGGAGCCGCTGCCAAGCCCTAATCTCTCTCGGGAGGGCTGATCTGGAGTCCGATCGGGGCTCCGGAGAGGGGGATTCATCGCCGTCGTCATCATCAACCATCCTCCATCACCAATTTCATGATGCTCACCGCGTGCGTGAGTAATTCCATCGTAGGCTTGCTAGACGGTGATGGGTTGGATGAGATTTACCATGTAATCAAGTTAGTTTTGTTAGGGTTTGATCCTTAGTATCCACTATGTTCTGAGATTGATGTTGCTATGACTTTGCTCTGCTTAATGCTTGTCACTAGGGCCCAAGTGCCATGATTTCAGATCTGAACCTATTATGTTTTCATGAATATATGTGTGTTCTTGATCCTATCTTGCAAGTCTATAGTCACCTATTATGTGTTATGATCCGATAACCCCGAAGTGACAATAGTCGGGATACTTCTCGGTGATGACCGTAGTTTGAGGAGTTCATGTATTCACTATGTGTTAATGCTTTGGTCCGGTTCTCTATTAAAAGGAGGCCTTAATATCCCTTAGTTTCCACTAGGACCCAGCCGCAATGGGAGGGTAGGACAAAAGATGTCATGCAAGTTCTTTTCCATAAGCACATATGACTATTTACGGAATACATGCCTACATTACATTGATGAACTGGAGCTAGTTCTGTGTCACCCTATGTTATAGATATTACATGACGAATCGCATCCGGCATAATTATCCATCACTGATCCACTGCCTACGAGCTTTTCATATATTGTTATCCGCTTATTTACTTTTACGTTGCCACTATTACCATTGTAATCATACTACTTTGCTACTAAATACCTTGCTGCACATACTAAGTTATCTAGGTGTGGTTGAATTGACAACTCAACTGCTAATACTCAAGAATATTCTTTGGCTCCCCTTGTGTCGAATCAATAAATTTGGGTTGAATACTTTACCCTCGAAAGTTGTTGCGATCCCCTCCACTTGTGGTTTATCAGGGCGCCGCCCCTCCCCCTAGTCCAATTTGGACTAGGACAATGGGGGGCGTGCGGCTAGGCCCTGGCCGCCCCTCTCTCTCTCCCATAGTCCCAATAAGGCCCATTACTTCTCCGGTGGTTCAAATAACCCTTCCGGCACTCCAGATATATCCGAAACTTCTCTGGAACACTTCCGGAGTCCGAACATAATCGTCCAATATATTAATCTTTATGTCTCGACCATTTTGATACTCCTCGTCATGTCCGTGATCACATCCGGGACTTTGAACAATCTTCGGTGCACCAAATCACATAAACTCATAGTACCAATCGTCATCTAATGTTAAGCGTGCGGACCCTACGGGTTTGAGAACTATGTAGACATGACCGAAACACATCTCCGGTCAATAACAAATAGCGGAACCTGGATGGTCATATTTTTTACTACATATTCTACAAAGATCTTTATCGGTCAAACCGCATAACAACATATGTTGTTCCCTTTGTCATCGGTATGTTACTTGCCCGAGATTCGATCGTCGGTATCTCAATACCTAGTTGAATCTCTTTACCGGCAAGTCTCTTTACTCATTCCGTAATACTTCATCCCGTAACTAACTCATTAGTCACAATGCTTGGAATGCTTATAGTGATGAGTATTACCGAGAGGGCCCAAAGATACCTCTCCAAAACACGGAGTGACAAATCCTAATCTCGATCTATGCCAACCCAACAAACACCTTCGGAGACACCTATAGAGCACCTTTATAATCACCCTTTTACGTTGTGACGTTTGGTAGCACACAAAGTGTTCCTCCGGTATTCGGGAGTTGCATAATCTCATAGTTTGAGGAACTTGTATAAGTCATGAAGAAAGCAGTAGCAATGAAACTAACACGATCATAATGCTAAGCTAACGGATGGGTCATGTCCATCACATCATTCTCCTAATGATGTGATCCCGTTCATCAAATGACAACACATGTTTATGGTTAGGAAACATAACCATCTTTGATTAACGAGCTAGTTGTCGTGGTCCTAAGTCTGACAGTAAGTATAGGGGGTACGAATGAGGAGGCAAGGTCCTAGCTACAGTGAGATTGTACGCAAGTGTTTACGAGTTCAGGCCCCTCTCGGAGGAGGTAAAAGCCCTACGTTTTGGTGCCCAGAGGCGGTCGACTAGATTATATGAGTGTCTGTTACAGGGGGTGTGAACCCTTGTCCCAGAGGAGGTGGGTGGCTTATATAGAGTGCGCCAAGACCCCAGCCATCTTCCATTATAGGGTGTTCAATGTACATAAAGATGAGACGTTACTGATAACACCAGGCATAAATGTTATGAATGAGATTAAAGACTACTGAGTGATTGTCTGACCATTGCCGTTCTGAGTGACTCTTGGTCTACAGTAGGTCGAGTGATTGGTTGGTCGAGTGTTATCAGGAAGGAGGGGTACCCAAGTGACTAACTTGTCGAGTGGATTGCACTCAACATCTTCTCTGGGTATTTCTTGTTGTCTCTTGGGCTTCTTTGCTTCTAGGATAGTGACCTTGGGTTGGGCGTTTAGGTCAGGCATATGACCCTACCCTAGGTCTATATCCTCATCATTAGCCCCTGAATGGATTAAGGTCCGAGTGAAAGAAGTTGAAGTTAGCCTTGCTTTGACTCTTGAGCTTCACAAGTATCTATGTTGAACTGGGAGTTAGTGTTGGAACTTCGGCTTCGCTTTAGTCACCTTGATCGATTCAGAAGTTGCCGAGTGGATTTACACCGTTACCCGTCGAGTTTTGATGCGAAATCCTTTATGCGATTGGTTACAGCGTACCCCAGATCTCATGGGATTAGAATTTTCGGGGAAGCACGCGGGACGGAGCGTGCCGAAATAAGCGGGATGGATAGACAGGAGCGCCTCGATCCCCACACCACCTTTTTCGACACGTACTCAGCGCATGACTGTTGCAGGATTTGAAAGCATTGCCTGGGCCCACGCGTCAGTCACTCGGAGGTGGGTCCTTAAAAGGCGACGAGGCCGAGACGCCTGCACTGTGCACGTCCATTCTCCTCTGCTTCTCCATCGCATCTCGCTCCTCCGCTCTCGATGCCGCCACCCCGCCACCATGGTGAAGGACAAGACGGCGATGCTGGAACGCGTGAAGAAGGCGACAGGGCGGCGAAAGGCAAGAAGACGAACCGGGGGTCGTCATCGCGGTCGGCACTGCCGTCGGGTTGGATCCAGGCCGACTGGATCCGATCTTCGCTCCGGTCGGAAGATTTGGAGGAGCTAGCTGAGTCCGGATTGATCGCCAATGGGGCTGTGAGGCTGCCGGAGGGGGAGACGGAACCTCAGCCGCGACAGGGTGAGTGTGTTCTGCTCGCCACCCATGTTGATCGTGGCTTCTCTATTCCCCCGCACTCTTTCTTTCGAGGTTTCTTGAACTTTTTCGGAGCCCAACTTCATCACTTCTCTCCCAACACCATTAAGTATCTTGCTGCATTCGTGTCCATGTGCGGGAATTTTCTGGGTTGTCGACCGCACTGGGCTCTTTTCAAGCACATCTTCACAATCCGCTCCCAGTCGGTGAAAAAAGCAAATACGAGTGATGAGAGAACACATGTTATCCACATGTGTGGGGGTTTGGGTATCCAGAAGAGGAAAAGGAGTTCTTTCCCTTCCATGACACTTTCTGAGTCGGTCAGAGGCTGGCAGTCGACCTGGTTCTACTGCCAGGAAGTTGCAACTCTAGGTCAGTCGACTGGACTTCCCCCTTTATCTTTAGACCGTGCCCAGCAACCTTCTTCACTGAAAGTGACCACTGCGAAGAGGGTGGAAATGGACATGTTGGTTGAGAGGGTGGTTCAGTTGATCAATCAGCGTGTCACTGGCATGGACCTGTTGGAGGTGTTCCTCAGTCGACGCATCCAGCCGCTCCAGGCTTGTGACCACTCGATGTGGATGTACTCTGGTGCCAACGACACCGCTCGGGTCCATCCAGAGGAGGTTTTGGCCAAGACAGTCGCCATGTGGTTGAAGAGTATTACAGGAAACAAGGACAACCCCAGGGGAGCCAGGAGAGTCGACCCATTCAGTGACAGCAACCAACAAGACAAGGTTTGAGCTTTGCTACCGACAGTTTTCCTGTATGTCTTGCATCTGTCTCTGAATCCGACTGAAATTTGTTTGACTCTTAGTCTTGTCGATTTATACTGAGATATACTCTATGCCCAACGGTGAGCAAGCTCTGGAGCAGGACCAGGAGGGGGAGGATAGAGCGGAAGAGAGCGGCGATTAGCAGTCTCTAGAGGATGATGACGAGGAGGAGAGTGACGAGTCGGATGATGACGAGGTGGTCGACTCGCCACCACGCTCAGAACACCGATCCAAGCTTCTCCATGATCCAGCGGGTGGGCACGGCAAGACCGCGGCTCCAAGCACCCAAGTGCAGAAACACACACGGACATCGACTCCAGAGCCGACGGAGAAGACTGCCAAGCAGCCCAAGGTCTTGCCCTCGAAGACTCGGAAGACCTTGCCTAAGATCAAGATGGACGTTCCTGTTGCCTCTGGGTGAGCGCTCGATCTTTCTATGTTTTCTTCTGCCGACTGATATTTCTGTTCTGACCAAATGGATTGTAATCTTGTCCAGCCCAGCGTCAGCTGCGACTGATATGGACGTTGACAAGGCCCCAGGTGACAAGGAAACCGATGACACGGCCACCTCCAAAGCTAGTATGTTTCATTCGACTTGAATTTATTCTGTCGATTGAATTGTTGGTCAATTGTACCTTTGAGGTTGCTTTTTGTCACAGCTCCACGGGATGTTGTTGTGCTTCCTGATGATGATGAAGAATAAGAAGTGCCTCTGAGAGAGAGAAGGAGGAGGGGCAGGGCATCAAGCAGGAAAGCGCCCGAGGGTCAGGTCCCTGTGGTCGATATTGGTGCTTGGAATAGTGGTCGAGCGATCCAGAGATCCGACTCGGACCAACGTCACTTTCGCCAATCCACTGACGACTGACCGTCCATCGGGGTCGTATGCTCAGGCCCCTGCTGCTCCAATACAGCTCCCCGCATCTGATCCCATGACTACCCCGACTGTGCTGTCACCGTCGCCCTTCATTGCATACCAGACTCCAGACGACCCGTCGAGTGCTGCCAGGGAAGCTCTTCTCCAGGTGAACCTTGTGATTGAGCAAATGAACGTGGTGCATGAGGCCATCCAGGTTGCTTAGTATGCCAGCACCGTTCTGGAATCCAACGTCTAGGTTACGATGTAGGGCGTAACACTAGAAGCCGATTGTCGGTGTCAAAACCGGCGGATCTCGGGTAGGGGGTCCCGAACTGTGCGTCTAGGCGGATGGTAAAAGGAGACAAGGGACACGATGTTTTTACCCAGGTTCGGGCCCTCTCGATGGAGGTAAAACCCTACTCCTGCTTGATTAATATTGATGATATGGGTAGTACGAGAGTTGATCTACCATGAGATCAGAGAGGCTAAACCCTAGAAGCTAGCCTATGGTATGATTGTTGTTCGTCCTACGGAGTAAAACTCTCTGGTTTATAGACACCGGAGAGGGCTAGGGTTACACAGAGTCGGTTACAATCGGAGGAGATCTTCATATTGAGTCGCCAAGCTTGCCTTCCACGCCAAGGAAAGTCCTATCCGGACACGGGACGAAGTCTTCAATCTTGTATCTTCATAGTCCGGGAGTCCGTCCAAAGGTCATAGTACGGCCATCCGGACACCCCCTAATCCAAGACTCCCTCAGTAGCCCCCGAACCAGGCTTCAATGACGACGAGTCCGGCGCGCATGTTTGTCTTCGGCATTGCAAGGCGGGTTCTTCTCCAAATTCCATGTACCTGTTGGATAGTGTCCGGCTTCTAGTGCGTGTTGCTCTCCTCAGCTTCTGTGCCCAATAATGACCATCTTCCACGTGTCAAACGAATGCGAAAAGTCGGTTTTTTTTTCATTTACCCCCCCCCCAGCCGCGTAAATGAGCCGCCCATAAAAGAGACAGGGGTTTAGATCCAATTCACACCCCCTTCCCTCCGCGAGTATTCATCAGAGCGCTTTCGACAGAGATCCATTCCACCATGGCCGGTCGAAGCAGCTCCTCCTCTCGCCTCTCCTGCCCTCAGCCCGGAGATTGTGAGCGGTGTTCCGTCCCGCATATCAAGCTAGTAGTGCTTCAATCCAAGGGCCTCCTCCCCCCGGCATATATGGTCCCAGTACGAGCCGGGATCGCCACCTATAGCGGCGGAGAGCAGGCGGAGAGCGTCCCCAATCCCTCTCAAGGAGAGCGGGTATGCCTAGTCCCTTATTTAATAAGAGGACTCGGATTTCCAATTCATCCATTTCTCCGAGGGCTACTGGAGTTCTACGGCCTCCAGCTACACAACCTCACGCCTGCCTCCATTCTGCATGTTGCGGGCTTCGTGGCCCTCTGCGAGCTATTTTTGGGCATAGAGGCCCATTTCGCGCTGTGGAAGAGGTTGTTCTGCCTTGTGCCCCACTCTCAGGAGGGGTCAATTTATCAACTGGGCGGAGCCGAACTATGGCACATCGTCGGGACCGGAAATCTATCCGGTACCCCAAAGAAGGCGTCCAAGGACTGGCCTTCGGAATGGTTTTATATGGATGACATCCCCTGTCGGACCCTGTACGGATCGGCCTCCCTGAGTTCAACAACACTCCGTTGAAGAAACGCTTGAGTTGGCACCCAGGAAACCCTTAGAGGGAAACTGACAGGGACGTCCTTTACCTGATGAGCCGGATAAGATTGTTGGCTCATTCCGGATTGACCATGATCGAGGTCATGGCCACATGCATTACACAGGGGTTGCAGCCGCTTCAGTATAGAGGCCACCCCATGTGGGATTTCAACGGGGAGGACGACGCCACCCGGTGCGGTCACAAGGGGCCGGATTTGGCCGCCACTCTAACGAAGATCTTATCCGCTTTGTACAAGGGAGAAGAAGAGGAATTCCTCCGTGTCAACCCACGGGGCGGATTCTCCATGTACAGTCCTCCAAGCTAGGTGAGCGAACACTTTCACTTGTCTACCCGCTTTCGAAATTCCCATAATTGAGTACTTAGTCTAGCGACGTTAATGCAGGAGCTGCGCCAGACTGTGAAGGAGATAAACAGCCCTCCTCCGCAACCCGAGGACCCAGAACGGTCCCTCGATCCAGACTCCCAAGAGGACCCGGACTTATGTGTGGAGTTAATTGATGGGATGTTTCATCAATTGAGTAAGGACAACACCTTAGTGGCCATTACGGCCGACTATCCCGGACTACTTCCGGCCTCAAAGGTAACCGAGACCAAAGTCCCAGTACTTTCAAGAGGATTCATCCATGCTTTATTTTTATTGCCGTAAACCAATAGTGTTTCACTTTGCAGGGGAAATACTTGAGGCGGAGGGCCGAGCCCGCGGTGGGTAGCCAACAAGGGCCATTGAAGCCAGGCGGGCTAAAAAGAAGTGCGAACGGATCGAGATTCCGGTGCAACGGTACGGCGTGCAATTTTAACGCCTAGGGTTTATACCCTCGAGTCACACTAACGCCCATGCTCTCCTTAGGAGGAAGAGCGCCCGCTGGACTATATCCACCGGCCAGGCTTCAAGGCCGGGTCCGGAAGCAGAGGTGAACACGGGGGGCGCACCAGACACTCCTCCGACAGAGGACGCGGACGGCTATCTGCCACCAATTCAGAGGTGGAGAGTGCCGCGAACCACAGGCGTCGTCGGGCTGTTCTTCGTGACGCATGTTTTTCCCAAGAGGCGTTGGACGCCTTTAATACGGGAGATGCGTATCTCCATGCCGCTCAAAATGGTCTAGCCAGAGCCACAGAGCAGTATGTGAAAGACATACGGGTGAGTAAATCTGATGGTTATATATGTCAGTAGCCCCCGATACTTGAAACAGTTAAGATAACTAATTTAAGGATCATATGTTATGCAGGATCTTACAAAGAAGAACATGCAACTGTCCCAGGAGCTGGAAGAGTGCAAGGCCCAACTCGAGGCCGCACTGGCCGCTTCAGAGAATGCCAAGGGGACCCCCTCAGGTAATATATACTTCGAAAGATAATTCTGCTGTAAAGTGCGGCATATGTGCAATTCTGATAATAACAGTGTAGATGGGGCCGGAGTGAATTCGGACAAGCAGCAACTCATGCGCTAGTTAAAGGCCGGCGAGAGCATGCTGACGAGGGTGAGGCAGAAGAAGAACAAGCTTCAAGACGCCAATACCCAGCTGGGCGAGGAACTAAAGGATGTTCGTGCTCAGCTATCTGATTCCGTAAAGGAGAATCGGCGACTTCGACGCGGCATTTTTAGTAAGTGCTTAAACGAATCTTCGAAAAAATAGTTCGGCGAGGAAGTCGATTGACAGAGATATGTCTGCAGATGTGCTGACAGGTCGTCCTGCGGAGGAGATGCCCGGTTCAGCGGGGGACCTTCTTCCCGAGCTATTGCAACTGCACGAACGAGTTCGGCAGGCGATGCAAGGCGTCGTCCAGGCTATGTGGCCATCCCTCTCCGTGCCCGAAGGCCTTGGAGAGCTTGCAGAGAAGCTGGAGGGAGTGCGGCAGCGCTTCTGGTTGTGGAAGATATCGGCCTGCCGTCAAGGTGCCAGGGAGGCCTGGGCCATGGTGAAGACTCGGTACACAAAGGCTGACCCGAACCACATGGCCGAGGTCGGCCCTGTGGGGCCTGACAGAAAGGAGATCCCTGTCAGTTTAGTGTATGGCTAGGTAGAGCTGGCTGCCAAGTATTCTCAACAGGACTGTAAATTAGACAGCCTGTTGGATGGTATTGAAGAAGAATATACCGAGTCAAATTGACTATGTAATTTAAAATGACATGTAAAATGCCTTCTAGCCGGATTGTAGATCGTTTGTCATTGCGGACCTTTTCGCTTCGACCTCTGGACCCGATAGTCCGGAGTGTGTCCGAATACCCTCTCGGTTATGTAAGAACCGGGGCATGCATGGAGACCAGGCGTAGGGGTCATAAGTGCTTTAGCAGACAAGTGCCCAACTAGTTATGTTATATTACATGGTTAGTAAGAAACATCTTCCAGGGAGAATAGTTCCGTTAGGGGTTCCTTTCCCTGGGAGGCATGCCCTAAAGTGCATGTCCGGACTGCGAGAAAAAAGCAGAAAAGCATCTGGGGGAAGATAAATAAACAAGAAAAATCATCTTTTAGTTCACCGACCGAATATTCCCTTAAGAACACTAGTTTTCGGCTTCACCCAGTCTGAGGTACACATCCGGCTGACCCGGTAGTAACAATCGCAGAGGTGCTCCCTTTACCACCTAGCCGAACAAATGGGAACGTAGGGGTAAGCACAAGAGCCAGGCAACCCAGCTTGGCCAAAACTGAAGTCATATCGATGCATATAATGGTGTATAAAAGGTTCATGCAGAAGTGTCACACATGTTTTGGGCATGAGGCCCGTTTATATAAACTTCTGATAAAGAAGCCCCCAGGTATAATGAGCGCGGGTGGCGCGTCAATTATGTGCGAACAACGCGCAGGCAAGCCCCTAAAGGCTTGAGAGAAAAAGGGAGGGGAAAGGAGAGAAATACCAGGCAGCTAATCTGAAAGAAATAATAAAAAAGGGATAGAGGAAGGAGACGAACACGGAGTCTGGCGCTAGGTGTAGAATCTTCATAGGCGTGCTACGTTCCATTGGTTCGACTCGAGTCGGTTGTCCGATGCGTTTCACAGACGGTATGCTCCACCAGTCAGGACTTGGTCAATTATGAAGGGACCCTCCCATTTGGGCTTTAGTTTGTCCTTTTTCTTGTCCGAAAGGCGTAGAACTAGTTCGCCAACATTATAAGTTTTGGCCCTTACTTCTCTGCTTTGATATCTTTGAGCCTGCTGTTGATAGAATGCGGAACGGGCTTTTGCCACGTCGCGCTCCTCCACCAATGCGTCCAAGTTGTCCTGCCGATCAAGCTCGGCTTCTCTTTCTTCGTACATGCGCACGCGAGGCGAGTCATGAATTATGTCGCAGGGCAGGATTGCCTCTGCGCCGTATACCATAAAAATGGTGTGAATCCGTTAGTGCGATTCGGCGTGGTCCGCAGCCCCCAGAGTACGGAGTCAAGCTCCTCTACCCAGTGCGTGTTAGATTCCTTGAGGGATCGCACTAGTCTGGGTTTGATGCCGCTCATGATGAGACCGTTGGCTCGCTCGACTTGACCGTTAGTTTGTGGGTGATAGACTGAAGCGTAGTTGAGCTTAATGCCCATGTTTTTGCACCAGAGTATAACTTCGTCGGTCGTAAAGTTTGTGCCATTGTGAGTGATGATGCTGTGGGGGACGCCGTAATGGTGTACAACCCCGGATATGAAGTCTATCACCGGTCCGGATTCTGCCGTCTTTACAGGCTTGGCCTCTATCCATTTGGTGAACTTATCCACCATGGTCAGTAGGTATTTTTGCTTGTGGGTTCCTCCTTTAAGGGGTCCAACCATGTCAAGCCCCCATACCGCAAAAGGCCAGGTTATGGGTATGGTTTGTAGGGCGGTAGGCGGCATGTGGCTTTGATTAGCGAATAATTGGCAACTGACGCATCACTGGATTAAGTCCTGAGCGTCTGCCCGGGCCGTCGGCCAGTAAAATCTGGTACAAAAGGCCTTGCTTACAAGGGCTCGGGCTGCGGCGTGGTGCCCGCCGAGTCCGGCGTGAATTTCCACCAGAAGGTCCCGCCCTTCCTCTTCGGAGATACACCTTTGAAGGACTCCAGTGGTGCTTTTCTTATAAAGCTCTCCTTCATGGACTTTATAGGCTTTAGATCGCTGCACTATGCAGTGTGCCTCATTTTGGTCCTCGGGGAGTTCCTGCCTAGTTAAGTAGGCTAAGAATGGTTCTGTCCATGGGGCAATTACTGCCATTATTTCGTGGGCTGAGGGTGTGACTTCATTGACGAAGTCTTCCGTTGTGTCATGGTGTTCTGGGTTAGGCGATGCGGCCTGGTCCGGTTTGTTAATTCCGGATTCCCCTTCCCACTATACGGATGGCTTGAATAACCTTTCCAGGAAAATGTTGGGGGGGACTGCATCGCGCTTTGCGCCGATGCGTGCTAGGACGTCTACTGCCTGATTATTTTCCCAGGCTATATGGTGGCATTCCAACCCTTCGAACCGAGCTGACATATTTAGGACGGCGTTGCGGTAAGCTGCCATTTTCAGATCTTTGGCGTCAAAGTCTCCGTTTATTTGGGATATCGCGAGGTTCGAATCCCCACGCACCTCTAGGCGTTGAATGCCCATGGAGACTGCCATCCGGAGGCCATGTAGAAGGGCCTCATATTCGGTTGCGTTGTTGGAGTCCATGTACATTATTTGAAGTACATATTGGCTTGTGTCTCTAGTTGGGGATGTCAGGACGACGCTAGCCCCCAGACCTGCCAGCATTTTGGAGCCGTCAAAGTGCATGGTCCAGTTGGAATATGTGTCGTACTCTTTAGGGAGTTCGGCTTCAGTCCATTCCGTGACAAAGTCAGCCAAGGCTTGCGACTTGATGGCTCGTCGTGGCTTATATGTTATGTCAAATGGGAGGAGCTCAATGGACCATTTGGCAATCCGGCCTGTTGCGTCGCGGTTGTTTATGATATCGTTAAGAGGTACTTCAGAGGCTACTATTATCGAACACTCTTGAAAGTAGTGTTGTAGCTTCCGGGATGCCATGAACACTGTGTATGCTATTTTTTGGTAATGCGGGTATCGGGAATTGCATGGAGTGAGGACAGTGGACACGTAGTACACTGGTTTTTGGACAGGGAATTTGTGTCTGTCCGTTTCTCGTTCGATGACGAGGATTGCGCTTACAACTTGGTGAGTTGCCGCGATGTATAACAACATTGGTTCGCCGATGTTTGGCACGGCCAGGACAGGGTTTGTTGCCAGTATGGCTTTTATTTCTTCAAGTCCGGCCGTGGCGGCATCCGTCCACTCGAAGTGTCCGGTGCGCCGGAGGAGGCGGTAAAGGGGTAATGCCTTTTCCCACAAGCGGGAGATGAAGCGGCTTAGAGCCGCCATGCATCTAGTCAATTTTTGTATTTGCTTGAGATCTTTTGGGATATCCAATTGTGACAAAGCTCGGATCTTGGCTGGGTTTGCTTCAATTCCCCTACCGGATACAATGAAGCCCAAGAGCTTTCCGGCTGGTACGCCGAAAATGCATTTTTCCGGGTTAAGCCTAATGTCATATGTTCGGAGGTTATCGAACGTGAGCCTCAAGTCGTCTATTAGAGTTTCGACGTTTTTGGTTTTGACGACCACGTCATCCACATATGCTTCAACCATTTTTCCGATCTGGTTGGCCAGACATGTCTTAATCATGCGCTGATATGTTGCGTCGGCATTTTTGAGCCCGAAGGGCATTGTGTTGAAGCAGAATGGGCCGTATGGGGTGATGAATGCCATTGTGGCTTGGTCTGACTCTGCCATCTTGATTTGGTGGTAGCCAGAGTATGCGTCGAGGAAACACAATGAATCGTGTCTTGTAGTGGCGTCGATGATTTGATCAATGCGGGGGGAGGGGGAGGGATCCTTTGGGCATGCCTTATTTAGGTCTTTAAAATCGACGCATAGGCGCCAGGATTTGTCCTTCTTTGGTACCATCACCAGGTTTGCTAGCCAGTCCGGATGTTTTATATCTCTGATGAATCCGGCTTCCAGTAGTTTGGCTAGCTCCTCTCCCATGGCTTGTCTCTTGGGTTCGGAGAAACACCGAAGAGTCTGCTTAACGGGCTTGAATCCTTTTAGGATGTTCAGGCTGTGCTTGGCCAGCCTGCGTGGGATTCCTAGCATGTCTGAAGGGTGCTAAGCAAAAATGTCCCAATTTTCTCGTAGGAATTCTCTGAGTGCGGCGTCTACATTTGGGTTTAGTTGTGCCCCGATGGAGGCCATTTTTGTAGTGTCCGTTGGATGGACTTGGAACTTGACTATTTCGTCTGCCGGCTTGAAGGACGTGGACTTGGATCTTTTGTCGAGTATCACGTCATCCCTGTCCACCGTGGAGCGCAACACAGTTAGTTCCTCGGCCGCTAGGGCTTCGGACAATGCCTCGAGGGCCAGTGTGGCTGTCTTGTTTTCTGCGCGGAGCGCTGTGTCCGGATCACTAGCAAGAGTGATGATTCTGTTGGGTCCGGGCATTTTGAGCTTCATGTACCCGTAATGGGGTATAGCTTGAAAAATTGTGAATGCTTCTCGCCCTAACAGAGCGTGGTATCCACTATTGAACGGGGCCACTTGAAATGTGACCTCCTCGAATCTGTAATTATTCGACATGCCGAACACCACATCCAGTGTGATTTTCCCTGAACAGCACGCTTCCCGGCTTGGTATTATTCCTCTAAAGGTTGTGTTGCTTCGCTCAACGCGGCTCCAGTCTATTTCCATTTTTCGCAGGGTTTCCTCGTAGATGAGGTTCAGTCCGCTGCCGCCGTCCATGAGTACCTTTGTAAGCCGGAAGCCGTCCATTATCGGACCGAGGACTAGTGCGGCTGGTGCTCGGGCTGTCAGGAATTTAGGTTTGTCACTGGCATAAAAGGTACTAGCCGTGTCACTCCATGGGTTTATTGTTGCTACTTGGTAGACTTCGGTAAGGCTGTGGAGCGTTCGTTTCCTCGCATTGTTTGATGTGAAAGTCTCGAAGACTGTTGACACCGTACTGGCGTTTATGGGGTGGTGCTCTGCGGATTCTGGAGTTAGAAGCTCCTCGCCACTTCTGGCCACCTGCCGGAGTATCCAACATGCTCTAAGGCTATGAGTTGGTGTGACTTCCCCCGAACTATGGATTTTGCAGGGTCCATTGAGCCATCCCTCCAGTACGGTTCCATACTCTATAGAGGGTTTTTGTTTTTTTGCTGTTTGGCCCAGGTGCCTGGCGATAATGCGCCCTTTTGTTTCGGACTGGGATTGTATTCAGGGTCGGATTGTCCCAGAATTTTGTTTCGGTTTTTTGAACGCTTTCTATTGCACAGTACTTTCGTACTATGGATGTCAAGTCGGTGAAGCGTGTAATATCGCGACGACTTATGGCGTTGAGGATTCCGATGTTCGTGCAGTTGTTACAAAAGAATGAAATTGCATCCCTCTCGCGGCAGTCCTTTATCCTGTTTCTAACCAGGAGGAATCTGGCCCAGTAATGGTGTACTGTTTCCCCGGGCTCTCGCCGAATTTGGGATAGATCCCTTGTATTTGGGTGGGCGGGTGGATTTAAATCCGGAACCTCGCCCGATCTAAGACTTGGGGGCCAAGAAATTTCCAAATTCGGAATCTTGTTTTCTTGGACATTATTCAATGAATCAGGCCCGTTGCCTGACTTTAGGTTCAGGGCTTGGGCGACGTCCTCCCCTCCGTGGATGTCTGGCTCAGAGGGATCAGGAATCCGGACACATCTGGTCCTTAGGGTGGGCGAAGATTCGCCGCATTGTTCTTCCACCACTTCAACGTGGTGGGTGACCTGGGGAGAGTCAATCTCTCTCTGATCGGGTTTAAGCTCAACCTGGCCGTAATCTGTAGCGACTCCCAGGGCGGCGATGCAATCCAAGAGCTCATTTAGGGAAGAGAGATCCATCGGATCTAACTGCCCGGCAAGTTCCGAGCTAATGTGGAGATTGCTTTCAATGGCCCGAGAGGTCATCGTCGGTGCGGCGGCCGAACAGGCGGTCATCAAAAAACTGCCTAGCCGGAGAGTTTGGCCGATAGCCAAAGCTCCTTTAGCAATAGCCTCGTCTTTAAAGATGGGGTGCGGCATCCTTCCTGACGGTGACGACACAGAGGAACTCTCAACGAAAGCACCAATGTCGGTGTCAAAACCGGCGGATCTCGGGTAGGGGGTCCCGAACTGTGCGTCTAGGCGGATGGTAACAGGAGACAAGGGACATGATGTTTTTACCCAGGTTCGGGCCCTCTCGATGGAGGTAAAACCCTACTCCTGCTTGATTAATATTGATGATATGGGTAGTACAAGAGTTGATCTACCACGAGATCAGAGAGGCTAAACCCTAGAAGCTAGCCTATGGTATGATTGTTGTTCGTCCTACGGACTAAAACTCTCCGGTTTATATAGACACCGGAGAGGGCTAGGGTTACACAGAGTCGGTTACAATCGGAGGAGATCTTCATATTGACTCGCCAAGCTTGCCTTCCACGCCAAGGAAAGTTCTATCTGGACACGGGACGAAGTCTTCAATCTTGTATCTTCATAGTCCGGGAGTCCGGCCAAAGGTCATAGTCCGGCCATCCGGACACCCCCTAATCCAAGACTCCCTCACCGATCTTTCACGTTTGGAGAGGAACCCTACAAGGAACACGAAGAACGCGCGGAGGGGAACGAGGGAAATCATGGGGAAATGCAAGAGAAAACACTCAATCAATACGAATATGATCACACATGTGCTAGATCCAAGAAACACAAAGAGATACACGGTCCAAATCCAACAAAGGATGATACAAGTGGCGGTAGTTCATCTCCGAGAGGAGGTCTTGAATCCACGAGGGATCTCCCCGTAAAGGGGTCTTGAATTCAGGTGGATCTTCTCCAAAGAGGCCGCGGTCTCTCACGGGGAGGAGATCCGTATGGATGAGCAAAGCTCTATCTCAAATGAGCTAAACCAATGCTAACCCTAAAACATAGGTGGAGGGGAAGTATATATAGTCTATGGGGCAAAGGGGTACAGATGTCCAGATGTCCGGGCGTCGGGCCGGATGTCCGGGCCTTCGCGAGGTGCCGGATGTCCGGGCCTTCGCGAGGTGCCGGATGTCCGGGCTAGCGGGCCAGATGTCCGGGCTGGAGTGGCCGGTATCGGAGCTCTCTGGATAGGCGGGGTCCAGATGTCCGGGCTGGGGGCCGGATGTCCGGCGGCTCGGGAAGAGCCGGATGTCCGAGCCTCTGGCCGAATGTCCGGGATGACGGGGTTCAGCTTTGGGTGCTTTCTGTGATGGGCGCCGGATTTCCGGGGTCGGGCCGGATGTCCGGGCTGGTCCGGATGTCCGGGCTGGTCCGGATGTCCGGGCTGGTCCGGATGTCCGGGCTGGGGCTGGATGTCCAGGGCCTGTAGCTGCTAGCTCTTCTTCCTTCTCCTCTTCCATGCTTGGCCTTGGTCCTTAGATCCTCCATGGTCATCTCGGTTGTACCTGAGTATAGGCAAGGTCCATGCATGAGGTAGTAGCCATGTCTCACATGTGGAAAATGACGGTTCGAAGAGGAGTGAATTCACCTTGTGTCCAATGGCGTATGTTTGAGGTCTCGTTATATGTCCTCTTGGGGCTTGGAGAGTAGTCGGAGTGTACATGGGGATGAACGTGGGATGCTTCGCATCATCTCCCCCCCCCCCGGGAAAGATCCGACCCCGGATCGAAAACCTCATCACCATGGAAATGGTTTTCGTGGACGGACATGTAGTTGGACGAAGTTGAAGACATGGCGCAATCCAAGTAGCCCAAGGTGTCGCCGGAGTGGTATACATGCAAAAGGAGCAAACACAAACAACACTCAGAAATACAATGGTTAGTGA
>NC_057813.1:556053846-556070570 GCF_018294505.1 Triticum aestivum
TGACGGTTCGAAGAGGAGTGAATTCACCTTGTGTCCAATGGCGTATGTTTGAGGTCTCGTTATATGTCCTCTTGGGGCTTGGAGAGTAGTCGGAGTGTACATGGGGATGAACGTGGGATGCTTCGCATCATCTCCCCCCCCCCCCGGGAAAGATCCGACCCCGGATCGAAAACCTCATCACCATGGAAATGGTTTTCGTGGACGGACATGTAGTTGGACGAAGTTGAAGACATGGCGCAATCCAAGTAGCCCAAGGTGTCGCCGGAGTGGTATACATGCAAAAGGAGCAAACACAAACAACACTCAGAAATACAATGGTTAGTGAACACAAAGTGTCCATCATGTAAGAATGAGTCCGTGTGGCAAGATAGTGTGTGGCAAGGCACAAGATACTTATCCAAAAGATGTAGAATGAGATGTAAAGCATTCATGTGAGCAAATTCATTCGAGGCATGCACAAAAGTGTTGTGCATATGATGAATGTGACCATTGTGCAAAATGATGTCATAATGGGATGGTGCATCAAAAGCATGAACATGGCAATGGATGCTCAATATGTTTATGTTATCATGCAACTGATGGTGGACAATATGATCATGATGTATGAATATGCCATCAAGGAAGATCACAACAAATTTGCTAAGGAAATGCACAAGTTCATATATCATGGATGACATGGGAATACAAGATGCAACAAGGCAATCATAATGTGAGTCAATCCATGCATGGGGTGCAAACTTGTGGTGAGTGTGATATGTCCATCGAGCATGACATGTATGAGCACAATCAACAAATATGGAGGTGTTAGTGTACCAATGCTCGATGTCGTGGCATGAGTGGAGGTTCAAAGGTGCATCCAATAAGTGCGAGCGCTCCTCAATGTGAAGGTCCATAGAGCCAATCTCCAATGTCCTTCCTCCATTCGCGAGATGTATCATGTGGACAACAAGAAGGAAACAACAATGAAAGAGTGACCCATCCAATATGCAAACTTGAGGATGGCTCAAAGGTAAGGAGTTCACCTTATGAATGTTCCTGAAGATGTTGGAGTTGCACATCATGTCTGCCTCCACATAACCAATATGTCTCATGACGGTAATGCCTTGTGAATCCTTCAAAACAAAAGAACATGACAAACACTCGGAAAAACAAATGAGGTTAGCAAAAGTGCAAAACCTATCATTCATGTGGTAAAATACCCAACAAGTGTATGCATCATTCTCATCATAAGAGAGTACAAGGGAGCATTTCATAATATGGAGGCATATGATGCGAGAACAACTAAATACAATAGGCTCAATCAAACAAGCATGCATCACAAGTAAGGTGTCAAAGTCTCCAAGATCAATAAGCATAGTATGGTTGCACTCAATACAAGTGGATATGAAAGAGGCAACTAATGGACACAAGAGACAATGATCAAGATATATCATGTGAGAGGCATGAGCATGTATGTCATCAACCCAAGAAAGCAAGTAATAGTGGAACATGGGTGATGCAACATAGTAAGAAATCATGGCGATCAAGCCAAGCATGCTAGTAGTGTGAAGATGCAACATACTAGAAGGAATCATGGCAAGCATGTCATGTGTGCAAATAGTGGGCATGAATAATTCACATGTCATAGCACAAGCATGAAAACAAGATATGAGTAGAATAGCATGAATGTATTGGTGAGAAGCCATGTGTAAATAGCAATGGGACATCATGAATCTCCCAACACAACAAGCATCAATAGCATGGGGCACAAATAAATCATGGTAATAGCAACAAGTGTCTCCACCAAGCATGCAAATACACATAGAAGTAGCATAATGGTGAATCATGGGTAGATGCAAGCAAGGGTCAAAATTGCATGGCAAAGGCATAGGAGCAAGCATATCATGCAAAGTGAACACGGTAAAATGACCATAAGGTGACAAGTGATATATAGCCCATAGCCGTGTGAGAGCCAAGTAAAAGAGATGCGCGTAGTCCTTGCGCGAAGGGAATGGTCATAATGGTAGTCCACGGGATCCCAAGTCATCGTTGCTCTCGAGAGCTTGTTTCGTCAACTCTTGGGATTGAGAGGTTGACGAGTATACGTGAGTACCTAAACTAAAAAAAGACAAAGGTAAAATTGTGTGTGCGTGGTATATGTACACATCATCCATCATGATGCGCACGTGCATGTGTCGGTTAGCACAAAACATCCAATGCTCAAATAAATGAGATGTGCGATATAGAAACATGTCATCCATCATGAGAGGTTTGTCATTATGTATGGCATAACGGAGACTCAAAGGATGTAATGCATCATGAAATATATCTAGAGCATTTTTATTCATGGAATGCATATGGTGCACACAATTATGGGAATCATGCAAAGTATGAAATGCATCAAGATCTCCTAATATGTATGAGGAAACTATGGGGGTCTCCTGTGACACTCCAAAAATTTTGGTGGTTTGTTTTTCAAGAGGAGCCTTGCTTGTTTTGAAAGAAGGTCATTTAAAACCCTTCCTAAAAACCATCTTCTAAGTTTGCCCTCTCAAAAATCCTTTTTCTGGTTTTGGTTTCATTTGAAATAAAAAGCCCCTTTTTGTTTTGGGTTTTTATTTGGTTTTGATCCCTTCCAAAATTTTGCCATGCCACCCATGGTAAAATTTTCCCAAAACCTTTCCTCCCACTTTAGTTCAACCCTATCATTCTGTCCAAACTAATAAAATCCATTTTTAGGATTTTATTCCATTTAATTCTCCTCCCAAAATAATTATGTCTTCTCTTTTGAACCTAGGTGGATTTCAAAGCAAGTACCCTGATGCTCTTGATTTTTGATCTCAACTCAACACCCCTGGATAGCCCCTTGAACCCACAACCCAGAACCATCTTGATCCACTCTTCTCCTGTTCAAATATTTCAAATTACACTCACTGCAAGTTTTGAGCAGATTTGCCAAATTTTGTGAAATTCATATCTATACCTCTCCAAAAATTCCACAAATATTCAGGCAGCATCTAGGTGCAATGAGAGGCCCCTCCACCAAAAACCAGCTCAAGGAAAAATCCCTACCTACTTGGAACATTCTGTCGAACACCTTGCATGCACTGTTCTGGCCACATTCAGTAAAATTCAGACATTCAGTGTTTGTTTCCTTCGTCAGTTTCAGTCACGCGTCGACAGTGCACTCTGGCACGTTGCGCACGGCCCCTTCCCCCTGGACAGCACCCCGCACACGCACTTGGCGCCTTCCTGGCGTCGGAGGCGCCCTGGCCCGCCTGCGCCGGCATGTCCTGCGGCGGCCGTAGCGCCGTAGCGGCCGACAGGAAGCAGAACGGCGGCTCAACGCCGTTCGGCGCCACCCAAGCGACCTGGTGGCTCCGCGTGGCCACCTCCTTGCCATCGCTGTGGCGCGGCACGCGCAGAGCGCGCTCCCTGCCGCCGACGGGCCCGCGCAGCCCCGTTCTGTCGAGCTTCCCCTAAACCTCCGTATCCTGACGCATTTTGCACCAAAATGGAGTGAGCGGACCCGCACGACGGCGCTCAACCTCTAAACCACCCCGACCAATGCCCTGCGCCGCCGTAAGCTTCGCCGGAGAATCCCGTTCTCGGCCACCGCCTCGGACCGCCTATATAAAGGGCTCCCGAGCTCGCCCTCGAGCACACACCACCTTTGCACCTCACCAGCACCCTGCCAGGCCACCAAGGGGACCCCGAGGAGGTCCTCTTCCCTAGCTCCGGACGCCCCGTTCCACCTCGGCCTCCACCACGATTCACTCCGGTGAGGCCATCTCCGGCGCCCTAATCACGTCAACGACCCCCTCGTGCTACCGCAAGTCTAACCCCCTCCTCAATTTCATCTTCGCAGCACCCTCCGACGAGACCCACGACTGCCCGAACCGCCGTCCGCCGGACCTAGGGACGCCGTCGACACAGTGCTCGCCGGTGACCATCACCACCACCCTCGGACGCGGAACGGTGCACTGATCTCGAAGGTACACTCCGATCACCTTGCCTCGCCGTGGATCGCCGCCGGCGACCACCGCACCTCTCGGGCGCCGTTGCACTCTGTTCCTTGTTTGAACTTTCAAACCCAACAGGTGGGGCCCGCCTGTCAGCCTCACAGCCGTTGTTTTTATTTTTCTTAAACGAAATGTTATCTGTACTTTTCCGCAGAGCCCCCTGGGAGTTTTCTGTTTCATTACAGATGAGACCTTGGGTTAAAACACTTATAACTTTTTAACATAAGGGAGTTTTTGAGTGATTCTTCTTCTGTTCTCTTTATATTTTTCTCAAGTTTTTTTTCATATTTACTTGAAAAATATTTGGAACACTTTTCTGTACACTCACGGTATTTACGTTACATGCGTATTTTCTTTATACCATAGATACCGGAGGAGGTGACGGAGCGGCAAACTTCGCACAGTTAGACTCCGACTACTCCGAACCAGGCAAGCATGTTTGAACTCTTGATATGATGAGTGTTGTTGCATGTTTGCATTTTAGTATAGTCATGGCATGGTTATGAACATCACTTTGCATGATACATCTCATTGCACCTAATCGGAGAGTATGTTGTCGGAAAGCATTATGTTGTTGGATACATATTTGCAAAGCCATATGTTGGTATGAGGATGGGTAAGATGGCAGGGTTGTGACATGCCAGTCTTATGCCGGATTATTTGGCTTCCATGTCGTCATGACACCATTCGCATTCCCTTTCATTCCACCCTATACTGTCACATGTTTTCCGAAAGGAATATGGTAGAGTAAGTTGCAAATCATTTTCCTGGTACACACCAAGTGGAGAGGCCAGGATGAGGGTTCCATGGCCCTGGATTAAAGCCCGTCATCCAGTCAGGGGGCATGGGTGTTTCCGGTTGGGACCGAGAGGGGGGCACCCCTTAGAGCGCGCGTAAAGAAATTTGATCCCATGCTATTCGAGGTTGTGGCCTCCCCGTCTCAAAGTTTTTCTTGGACGTTGGCCAGGGTGATTCCTGGCAACGTGAGGTGAAATGGGTGTGTACTAGTTAAATGTGTTTCTACCGAAAAACCATAAATGGAACTAGTCCTTCGTGACTACGGAAATCCGTTGGCTGTGTTCAGTCCTTCCAAACTCTGCAGAGTCTCAACCTTTCGATTATCTTGTACTTTGTTCGAGTACTATAACTATCTTATCTTGTCAGGTATCAGCCTCAGTGACAAAACTCCGGTGGGATTTATGTGTGATAAATCCGGTCAAAAGATTATTATTGTGGATGGACTAATTGTTATTTACTTGTATTATAAGCCCTGTCTGCGATGTCGCTCAGACGTCCGACGGTGGCGGACCTGTTATTTACTATTGTTATAGCCATGTCTGTGATGTCGCCCAGACGTCCGACGGTGGTATTTCTTTTAAAAAGCCCTGTCTGTGATGTCGCTCAGACGTCCGACGGTGGTATTTCTTTTAAAGCCCTGTCTGTGATGTCGCTCAGACTTCCGACGGTGGTATTTCTTCTAAAGCCCTGTCTATGATGTCGCTCAGACGTCCGACAGTGGTATTTCTTTCACAGCCCTGTCGGTGATGTCGCCCAGACGTCCGACTGTGGCATTTATTTTAAAGCCCTTTTTGTGATGTCGCACAGACGTCCGACTGTGGCATTTCTTTTAAAGCCCTTTATGTGATGTCTCCCAGACGTCCGACTGTGGCATTTATTTTAAGCCCTTTATGTGGTGTCGCTTAGACGCCCGACTGCGGCATGCTTTTTATTTATTTACCTTTCGAGGCGTCGCTCCAGACACCCGATCGGCTTTTCAGTTTTTATTTTATTTTATTTATCAAGTCCTGAAATTCTTATCATTGTTATGAGCATCATCCTTTATCCATGGCGCATGCATGCATTCATTGATTATATCTTTTGTCCGAACTGTCTTGCGAGTACTTTCAAGTACTCACCTGGCTTGTTGATTTGGCCAGATGCTGATGAAGGCGATCTTTTGGATGACGAGTTTGATAGCGAGTCTGACGCCTAGAGGAGTCCCAGTCAGTCTCGTGCGATCCTGTCTTGATCATTGTATTATCCGCTTCCGCAACCCCGAATAAATCCATCGAGCCTTACCTCGACGCTCGATGTACTGCCAGTAGAAGTCAAGTTATCCACCACTACTTTTCCCTCAAGCTACTAGCACGCCACCCCACCCCTGTGTCATATCCTCCCATATGTACAATATTGGCGAGTCTGTAATAAACTGTTGAGCAACCTCAGCTCAACCCTGTAATATATTTGATGCTACTGGTTCTCTGTTTATCAAGCTTTTGTCTACCAGAAAGGACGACTTTTCCTATACTGGGATTTAAAGATTGGTTTTCTCAATAAATATTTTATTGAAAAACCGGTCGTGACAGACTTGGTATCAGAGCCAGGCTGACTATAGGAAGCCACTAGGTGCAATCGCTAATTGGTTTTTAGCAGAGTAGAGTTATTCATGTTTTTACAAATGTAGTCTTTTTTCTGACAGTCAGCAAAAAATTTATGATCTGACCACTCGGAATTTTTGCCTACTTTTGTAGATGGCCAGCAACAACTGCGAGTCTCAGATGTTCGCCAACGTGCCTAAGGGGTTCGTCAAACTCCTCTCCTTCATCGTTCGGGTCGCGATGGGGCCATCTGCGCGCCCAGTCTTCACGCTTTATCCACACAAGATCAATGACAGTCTGACTATGCACCAGGCCGCGGTGCAATTCAGGGGAGGCCATGCCGAAGTACGCCGTCTTCGTTTCGTGGGGAGAGCCATGCCTACAAAAAGGCATGCTATGCAGATGGCTGCCCGCGAGACGATAGCCCATCTTCGGGATGTCCTTCCGGCAATGAAGACCCGTCGCTACCGCTACCTTCCATGCCATGTGCCTTACACCTGTCACTACTCTTTCTCTTGCCCCAGAGGAGAGCGAGACGAAGCCTTTGAGATGCTTGTCGAGTACCTCCGAGCCCTGGAGGCAGCATTCGACTGTATGGTGGATGACCTCGTAGCTGCACGCATGGACTCAGTTCATGGCTGTGCTGCTAACAGGAGGGAACTCCTGCACACCGCTCCACCACTGACTTTTGTGTCATCCACAGCATCTCACTCACCTACCATACTCGCCACTGCTCGTCGTCTGCCTACCACAGAGGAATTTAACCAGGCTATTGCACCCACTCCCGTCCGCTCTGCACCACTTGTTACACCCACTCCCATACGTGCTACCCCACCTATTCCACCCACTCATATTCGTGTTATTTCGCCTAAGGCACCTGCTCCATCAGCTCAGCACAACATTTCTCGTCTGGAACCTATTAGCGAGGAGGAGGTTGATTCCCCAGCGTCTCTACGTCTCACCCTCGGTAGGCCAAGGGAGATCCTCACCGTCTCCGACTAAGTGCGCATAGACGCCATGCGATGCATCAACTTGTGTAATATGTTTTATGTACTTAGGTTGTGAGAAGTAGCCTGTTTGCGCATCATGTAGGATCTGGAGGAGTGCACTAGTTTAAATAACATGTCAGGATTATGTACGCATATCCTGAGTGATGTAATGTATAATTATGCCCACGTGTAAGATATGCACTAGTCCTTCTCCGCGCGCAATCATGTGTTTCCAAAACTACCCTGGAATTTAAAAATGTGCTTTGTGTGTGATTTTATTGACTTTCGCGACTCTTCTTCTTGTCTTACGAGTTCACAAAATATATCCCCAGAGTGAAAGATGTCTCGTCCTTGGACGCGCTCCATGCCAACCCAACCAGAAGAAAATTATGGCACACCGCAGAACCAGAATTTCACTCAGGGTCAGACAAGTCAACAGGACAGTGAAACAGCTTTTACCCAAGTTTGTCGTTTGTATGAACAGAGTCAGCAGCAACACCAGGAAATGATGAGCCAATTCATCAATATGGGAAGTAACCGTGGTCAGTATCAACCGCAATCCAAATTATCTGAGTTACAAAAGACGCGTCCTCCGACATTTTCTCATACTGACAAGCCTCTTGAGGCCGAAGACTGGCTTCGAGACATGGAGAGAAAATTAATTATCGCTCAGTGTTCCGACCATGAAAAAGTACTGTATGCACCACATTATCTCACGGGTGCAGCTGCATCATGGTGGGAAAACTTTCTACACATGCACCCCAACGAAAATGAAGTCACTTGGGAAAATTTCAAGGAAGGTTTTCGTGGGGCTCATATTCCTAAAAGCGTCGTGAAAATCAAGAAGAAGGAATTTGATGAACTCAAGCAAAGAGCCATGACAGTGTTGGAATACAACAGCCAATTTACACTGCTGTCTCGCTACGCAAATGAAGAACGCATGACCGAGAGCAAGAAGATGGAAAAATTCTTGGAAGGCCTGGCACCCACCCTTAAGTGCCAGCTAATTGTGCACACCTTTCCAGATTTTAAAACACTGGTGGATAAGGCCATTACCCTGGAAAATGAGCGATGTAGCTTGGAAGATATCCGCAAACGGAAAAGGGACCAGACAAATTTTTCTCGCAATCACAGGAGCAAGAAGGAATTTCAGAAGGGGGATTCCCACAAAACCCTGGTGAATAATTCACGTCCAACCAAGAATTTCCATGCAAGAGACAAGGAATTCACCTATCGCCCAGGCATTACCTGCTATGCTTGTGGAGAAGAGGGGCACTACGCCAAGCAGTGTCCCAAGCCAAGAAACTCAAACCCGAAGCTCAATAATGGTGGAAATAATTCAGCACCAAAGCGAAGCAATTTCAACCCCAACAACAACCACCAGAAAGGTCACTTGAACCACGTGACCCGAGAGGAAGCACAGAACGCCCCAGATATCGTACTCGATACGTATCCCGTCAACACAATACCTGCTATGGTTTTGTTTGATTCTAGAGCTTCTCACTCATTCGTTTCGAAAAGTTTTGCTTTGCAAAATAATTTTTCGATGCTTCCCTTGGAAAAATCAATGATAGTCAAGTCCCCTGGAATTAAGCAAGTGACCCAGAATTACTGTCAGGGTGTGGTTATTGAATTTGAAGGATTGAAATTTTTCACCAACCTTATTGTTCTGGAGAGCAAAGGACTGGATGTCATCCTAGGTATGGATTGGTTGACAACCAACAGAGGTTTTATTGACTGCTTCAACCGTACCGTGATTCTCGCCCACCATCAAGGGAAGAAAATAAAAGTTTCAGCCAAAGAGAGACAAATACCTCGGCATCCTAGATTAAACAAGGTGGACGTCTCTGAGATGAACAAGGTTCCAGTGGTATGTGAATTTCCAGATGTATTTCCAGAAGAACTACCAGGCATGCCACCGGACCGAGAGATAGAATTCAGCATTGAGCTAGCACCCAGAACCACTCCTATTTACAAGAAACCATACAGAATGGCACCATCCGAATTGGTAGAGTTGAAGAAGCAAATAAAAGAATTATTGGAGAAAGGATACATACGAGCCAGCTCCTCACCTTGGGGTTCTTCGATTTTATTTGCCAAGAAGAAGGATGGAACTATGAGGTTATGTATTGATTATCGAGCTCTCAACATGGTCACAATCAAGAACAAATACCCAATGCCCTGAATAAATGATTTATTCGATTAGCCCGCACAGGCCAAAGTCTTCTCGAAAATTGATTTGAGATCGGGATACCACCAGTTAAAAGTACGGACAGAAGATATTCCCAAGACCGCATTTACCTCCAGATATGGACTGTATGAGTTCACCGTAATGCCTTTTGGGCTAACCAACGCCCCCGCATATTTTGTTCACCTCATGAACAAAGTATTTATGAAGTATATGGACAAGTTTGTTGTGGTGTTCATCGATGATATTCTGATATATTCCAAAACACCAGAAGAGCACGCTGAACATCTCAGGATTGTACTCGGAGAACTCAGGAAACATCAACTGTACGCCAAATTCAGCAAATGTGAGTTTTGGCTAAGGCAAGTGGGTTTTCTGGGCCACGTGCTAACCCAAGAAGGTATTGCAGTAGATCTGGAAAAAGTTAAGGCCGTACTTGGCTGGAAACCGCCGACTAACGTAACGGACATACGGAGTTTCTTGGGAATGGCAGGCTATTATCGGAGATTTATTGAAGGATTCTCCACTATAGCAAATCCCATGACACAATTGCTCAAGAAAGGCAAGAAATTTGAATGGACAGAAGCATGTGAGAAAAGCTTCCAAGAGCTAAAAAGAAAATTAACAATGGCACCAGTGCTAATTGTGCCAGATATACACAAGAACTTTGAGGTATATTGTGACGCATCCCGGAAAGGCCTCGGATGCGTATTGATGCAAGAAGGCAAGGTAGTTGCGTATGTCTCCAGACAACTATGCAAGCATGAGGAAAATTACCCCACTCATGACTTGGAATTGGCAGCAGTCATCCATGCACTCAAGGAATGGAGACACTTCCTACTTGGGGAATCGTTGCGAGATATACACAGACCATAAGAGTCTTAAGTATATTTTCACACAACCAGAGTTAAATTTACGGCAACGACGGTGGTTAGAATTGGTGAAAGACTATGATGTTGGAATCCACTATCATCCCGGAAAAGCAAATGTTGTGGCAGATGCACTTAGTCGATATCCCAGCATAGACAAGGACAATATCCCAAGATAGAGGACAGAATTTCAACAAGAATTTGCCCGACTCAATCTAATAATGGTTACCGAGGGCAGTGTGACGAATATAGAGCTACAGCCCACACTAATGGAAAGTATCAAGGTAGCCCAGCACGGACACCCCAGCATTGAGGGCATAAAAAGAAAAGTGAGTTTGGGAAAAGCCTCAGAATTCAACATTGATGAACAGGGAATATTGTGGTACGGAGAAAGGCTATGTGTACCAAATGTCAAGGACCTAAAACAGCAGATATTAACTGAAAGTCACACAGCTCCGTATTCAATTCATCCTGGAGGGACAAAGATGTACAAAGACCTTCAGGAAAATTTTTGGTGGCACGGTATGAAGAGAGATATCACCACGTTCATTGCATGCTGTGACTCTTGTCAGCGTATCAAGGCCGAGCACCAGAAACCAGCCGGACTGTTACAGCCAAATAAGATACCCGAGTGGAAATGGGACGAGATTGGAATGGACTTTATCGTTGGACTGCCCCGATCACAACATGGAAACAATGCCATATGGGTCATAACCGACAGATTAACCAAGGTGGCACATTTTATTCCGGTAAAAACAACTTACACCACTCAGAGACTAGCCAGACTTTATCTTGCCCGTATCGTCTGCCTTCATGGAGTCCCTAAGACTATTATCTCCGATAGAGGCACACAGTTCGTCTCTGCATTCTGGGATCACCTACAACAGGCACTGGGAACCCAATTAGCCTTCAGTACCGCATACCATCCCCAGACCGATGGACAAATAGAACACGTAAACCAAATCTTAGAAGACATGCTAAGAGCTTGTGTCCTCACCTACGGGAACAGTTGGGAAGAAAGTTTGCCATATGCAGAATTCGCATACAACAACAGCTATCAAGCCAGCTTACAAATGGCACCCTTTGAAGCTCTATATGGGAGAAGATGTCATACCCCGCTAAATTGGTCAGAGACAGGAGACAGCCATATTTTTGGCCCAGATATGCTCAGAGAGGCCAAGGAGAAAGTTAAGACGATTAGAGAACGACTCAAAACAGCTCAAAGTCGACAAAAGAGTTATTACGACCGAAAGCATCGGGAAATCAGTTTTGAACCCGGAGAATTGGTATACCTGAGAGTTTCTCCTATGAAGGGTCTGCAATGATTCAAGATTAAAGGGAAACTAGCACCAAGATTCATCGGACCATTTCATATAGTGGCACGGCAAGGCAAGGTAGCCTACTAGCTGGACCTGCCCAGAGACTTATCCAGTATCCACAACGTGTTTCACATCTCGCAGATGAGAAAATACATAGGCAACACAGAGAAGCAAGTTTCACATGAGTATATTGACGTGCAACCAGACCTCACTTACCGGGAGCACCCGATAAAAATATTGGAAGAATCTGAGAGGAGGACCCGACAAAAAACCATTAAGTTTTTCAGAGTTCAATGGAGCAATCACACCGAGAACGAAGCAACTTGGGAGAGCGAGGATTTTCTTCGAACAGAGCACCCACACCTGTTTAAGGATCAGCTGAAATCTCGGGGACGAGATTTTTCCTAAGGGGGTAGGCGCTGTGACACTCCAAAAATTTTGGTGGTTTGTTTTTCAAGACGAGCCTTGCTTGTTTTGAAAGAAGGTCATTTAAAACCCTTCCTAAAAACCATCTTCTAAGTTTGCCCTCTAAAAAATCATTTTTCTGGTTTTGGTTTCATTTGAAATAAAAAGCCCCTTTTTGTTTTGGGTTTTTATTTGGTTTTGATCCCTTCCAAAATTTTGCCATGCCACCCATGGTAAAATTTTCCCAAAACCTTTCCTCCCACTTTAGTTCAACCCTATCATTCTGTCCAAACTAATAAAATCCATTTTTAGGATTTTATTCCATTTAATTCTCCTCCCAAAATAATTATGTCTTCTCTTTTGAACCTAGGTGGATTTCAAAGCAAGTACCCTGATGCTCTTGATTTTTGATCTCAACTCAACACCCCTGGATAGCCCCTTGAACCCACAACCCAGAACCATCTTGATCCACTCTTCTCCTATTCAAATATTTCAAATTACACTCACTTCAAGTTTTGACCAGATTTGCCAAATTTGGTGAAATTCATATCTATACCTCTCCAAAAATTCCACAAATATTCAGGCAGCCTCTAGGTGCAATGAGAGGCCCCTCCACCAAAAACCAGCTCAAGGAAAAATCCCTACCTACCTGGAACATTCTGTCGAACACCTTGCATGCACTGTTCTAGCCACATTCAATAAAATTCAGACATTCAGTGTCTGTTTCCTTCGTCAGTTTCAGTCACGCGTCGACAGTGCACTCTGGCACATTGCGCACGGCCCCTTCCCCCTGGACAGCACCCCGCATGCGCACTTGGCGCCTTCCTGGCGTCGGAGGCGCCCTGGCCCGCCTGCGCCGACGTGTCCTGCGGCGGCCGTAGCGCCGTAGCGGCCGACAGGAAGCAAAACGGCGGCTCAACGCCGTTCGGCGCCACCCAAGCGACATGGTGGCTCCGCGTGGCCACCTCCTTGCCAGTGCACGCATGCAGCGCCGTCGCCGTGGCGCGGCACGCGCGGAGCGTGCTCCCTGCCGCCGACGGGCCCGCGCAGCCCCGTTCCGTCGAGCTTCCCCAAAATGGAGTCAGCGGACCCGCACGACGGTGCTCAACCTCTAAACCACCCCGACCAATGCCCTGCACCGCCGTAAGCTTCGCCGGAGAATCCCGTTCTCGGCCACCGCCTCGGACCGCCTATATAAAGAGCTCCCGAGCTCGCCCTCGAGCACACACCACCTTTGCACCTCACCAGCACCCTGCCAGGCCACCAAGGGGACCCCGAGGAGGTCCTCTTCCCCAGCTCCGGCCGCCCCGTTCCACCTCGGCCTCCACCACGATTCACTCCGGTGAGGCCATCTCCGGCGCCATAATCACGTCAACGACCCCCTCGTGCTACCGCAAGTCTAACCCCCTCCTCAATTTCATCTTCGCAGCACCCTCCGACGAGACCCACGACTGCCCGAACCGCCGTCCGCCGGAGCTAGGGCCGCCGTCGACACAGTGCTCGCCGGCGACCACCACCACCACCCCCGGACGCGGAACGGTGCACTGATCTCGAAGGTACACTCCGATCACCTTGCCTCGCCGTGGATCGCCACCGGCGACCACCGCACCTCTCGGGCGCCGTCGCCCTCTGTTCCTTGTTTAAACTTTCAAACCCGACAGGTGGGGCCCGCCTGTCAGCCTCACAGCCGTTGTTTTTATTTTTCTTAAACGAAACGTTATCTGTACTTTTCCGTAGAGCCCCTTGGGAGTTTTCTGTTTCATTACAGATGAGACCTTGGGTTAAAACACTTATAACTTTTTAACAGAAGGGAGTTTTGAGTGATTCTTCTTCTGTTCTCTTTAGATTTTTGTCTAGTTTTTTTTCATATTTACTTGAAAAATATTGGGAACACTTTTCTGTACACTCACGGTATTTACGTTACATGCGTATTTTCTTTATACCGTAGATACCGGAGGAGGTGACGGAGCTGCAAACTTCGCACAGTTAGACTCCGACTACTCCGAACCAGGCAAGCATGTTTGAACTCTTGATATGATGAGTGTTGTTGCATGTTTGCATTTTAGTATAGTCATGGCATGGTTATGAACATCACTTTGCATGATACATCTCATTGCACATAATCGGAGAGTATGTTGTCAGAAAGCATTATGTTGTTGGATACATATTTGCAAAGCCATGTGTTGGTATGAGGATGGGTAAGATGGCAGGGTTGTGACATGCCAGTCTTATGCCGGATTATTTGGCTTCCGTGTCGTCATGACACCATTTGCATTCCCTTTCATTCCACCCTATATTGTCACATGTTTTCCGAAAGGAATATGGTAGAGTAAGTTGCAAATCGTTTTCCTGGTACACACCAAGCTGAGAGGCTGGGATGAGGGTTCCATGGCCCTGGATTAAAGCCCGTCATCCGTTCAGGGGGCATGGGTGTTTTCGGTTGGGACCGAGAGGGGGGCACCCCTTAGAGCGCGCGTAAAGAAATTTGATCCCATGCTATTCAAGGTTGTGGCCTCCCCGTCTCAAAGTTTTTCTTGGACGTTGGCCAGGGTGATTCCTGGCAACGTGAGGTGAAATGGGTGTGTACTAGTTAAATGTGTTTCTACCAAAAAACCATAAACGGAACTAGTCCTTCGTGACTACGGAAATCCGTTGGCTGTGTTCAGTCCTTCCAAACTCTGCAGAGTCTCAACCTTTCGATTATCTTGTACTTTGTTTGAGTACTATAACTATCTTATCTTGTCAGGTATCAGCCTCAGTGACAAAACTCCGGTGGGATTTATGTGTGATAAATCCGGTCAAAATATTATTCTTGTGGATGGACTAATTGTTATTTACTTGTATTATAAGCCCTGTCTGCGATGTCGCTCAGACGTCCGACGGTGGCGGACCTGTTATTTACTATTGTTATAGCCCTGTCTGTGATGTCGCCCAGACGTCCGACGGTGGTATTTCTTTTAAAAAGCCCTGTCTGTGATGTCGCTCAGACGTCCCACGGTGGTATTTCTTTTAAAGCCCTGTCTGTGATGTCGCTCAGACGTCCGACGGTGGTATTTCTTCTAAAGCCCTGTCTGTGATGTCGCTCAGACGTCCGACGGTGGTATTTCTTTTACAGCCCTGCCGGTGATGTCGCACAGACGTCCGACTGTGGCATTTCTATTAAAGCCCTTTTTGTGATGTCGCACAGACGTCCGACTGTGGCATTTATTTTAAAGCCCTTTATGTGATGTCGCCCAGACGTCCGACTGTGGCATTTATTTTAAGCCCTTTATGTGGTGTCGCTTAGACGCCCGACTGCGGCATGCTTTTTATTTATTTACCTTTCGAGGCGTCGCTCCAGACACCTGATCGGCTTTTCAGTTTTTATTTATTTTATTTATCAAGTCCTGAAATTCTTATCATTGTTATGAGCATCATCCTTTATCCATGGCGCATGCATGCATTCGTTGATTATATCTTTTGTCCGAACTGTCTTGCGAGTACTTTCAAGTACTCACCTGGCTTGTTGATTTGGCCAGATGCTGATGAAGGCGATCTCTTGGATGACGAGTTTGATAGCGAGTCCGACGCCTAGAGGAGTCCCAGTCAGTCTCGTGCGATCCTGTCTTGATCATTGTATTATCCGCTTCCGCAACCCCGAATAAATCCATCGAGCCTCACCTCGATGCTCGATGTACTGCCAGTAGAAGTCAAGTTATCCACCACTACTTTTCCCTCGAGCTAGTAGCACGCCACCCCACCCCTGTGTCATATCCGCCCATATGTACAATATGGCGAGTCTGTAATAAATTGTTGAGCAACCTCAGCTCAACCCTGTAATATATTTGATGCTACTGGTTCTCTGTTTCTCAAGCTTTTGTCTACCAGAAAGGATGACTTTTCCTATACTGGGATTTAAAGATTGGTTTTCTCAATAAATATTTTTATTGAAAAACCGGTCGTGACATCTCCTCATGAGCATTAGTGGAAACATCACATGGAAAATATTGACAACATCCAAAACAATGCATATTTGGAACAATGTGATCATGGCATGGCATAGTAGATGAATTGCGCAAATCATGTAAAGGAAGCATGGCAATATCATCACAAGAGAAGCAAAAGCCAATGACCATCATCTCGTCATCTATGCCATAAGTGCAAATAGGATTTATTTTAATGGGGCATGCATAGTTACTATGTTGAGATTGTAATGATGCAATATGGGAGATCTCACTCATAGCATATGACAAGTGCAATGGTTTGTCAAACATGAAGTGGCCAATAGAATTTTCACATGATATCCTATGAAGCATAGCATCACAACTAGGCAACTCAACATGCTCATCATCATATTCATCATAAATAGGTAAGTCAAGGCATGAAGAAGTCTCACTAGCATGAATCATGGGAATAGGTGGGTCAACATCCACTATAAAAAAACGACATCTGTGACATTTTGGGCCGAATGAAAAAAAATTCCGTCATACATATGACACTTCTATGACGATAATTCTGACAAAACCTGGTATCATCATAGATGTGGTGGGCTCCTACTTCTATGAAAAAAAATCATGACAGAAAATGGGCTTTTCG